>NW_020629664.1:367-1000 GCF_003573695.1 Papaver somniferum
TTTAGAAAACACAATTGAAATCAAATCGGTTTGATTCACTTGAATCAATCATGAACATTATAGCCACGGTTTGCAAAGATTGCATTCCTTATGATTTAAATGTTTAAGTTCATGGACTTGACCGATTTGACAAAGTAACCAGCTTAAGTATGCATACGAGTATGCGTACTTAAGCAACCGGATTTGAGTTTGTAAAGTTTCCAAACTCAGCAGAAATTTTTGGTTCAAAAACTTCCGCCAGTATGCGTACGGGTACGCATACTTAAGGTGACTAGTTAAGAGTTTTGCCAAAACCAAACTCAGCAGAAATTCTCGGTTTGAGAACTTCCGTCAGTATGCGTACGGGTACGCATACTTAACCTGTCTCCTTCAGCAATTCCGTATACACACATATGCATACTCTTGGCTCCCGGTTTATGGACTTATACACTAATGTGCGAACACACTATATATGCTTATATCTAACAATGGTTAAATCATCAACTCTTTATTTCAATCATCGAAACATTCTTCTATAATGTTAGTAGCCGTTTTCACACACTACTAGCATCAAAGCAATTTTCAAGATATTGAAATAATCATTATTGAAACCTTCCAAGTCTTACACCAAATGATTGTATCACACAAACCATG
>NW_020629665.1:0-391 GCF_003573695.1 Papaver somniferum
CCAAAAATAAATAAGAGTAGAACAGGAACTTGGTGCATGGTATACGCGCATGGGCATGAGTCGAAACATGTATTTTTCGCCCCACCCGCGTAAAACAAGAAGAAGAAGAAGAAGAAGAAGAAGAAGAAGAAGAAGAAGAAGAAGAAGAAAAAAAGTAGACCTAGAGATAGTCGCTGCTTGTATATTTTGAAAACAGAATTTCGAGTCATATTTATAGGATGAGATACTTGCAAATCAAGTTAGGTTTTGGTCTTCTTCAAAAACAAGTAAAACTCGTAAAAGGAATTTCCCACAAATAAAACTCTTAAGAAAATATTTTTGGAATTAATTTCCTAAAGAAAAATTCGCCAAAAATAAATAAGAGTAGAACAGGAACTTGGTGCATGGTATA
>NW_020629665.1:402-823 GCF_003573695.1 Papaver somniferum
CTTCAAAAACAAGTAAAACTCGTAAAAGGAATTTCCCACAAATAAAACTCTTAAGAAAATATTTTTGGAATTAATTTCCTAAAGAAAAATTCGCCAAAAATAAATAAGAGTAGAACAGGAACTTGGTGCATGGTATACGCCCATGGTCATGGGTCGAAACATGTATTTTTCTCCCCACCCGAATAAAACAAGAAGAAGAAGAAGAAGAAGAAGAAGAAGAAGAAGAAGAAGAAGAAGAAGAAGAAGAAAAGTAGACCTAGAGATAGTCGCTGGTTGTAAATTTTGAAAACAGAATTTCGAGTCATATTTATAGGATGAGATACTTGCAAATCAAGTTAGGTTTTGGTTTTCTTCATAAACAAGTAAAACTCGTAAAAGGAATTTCCCACAAATAAAACTCTTAAGAAAATATTTTTGGAAT
>NW_020629666.1:0-1000 GCF_003573695.1 Papaver somniferum
TGCAACCCTTCGTTTGGAAGCCAGCGGCATGTGGTAGGGCCGGCATGGCTTTGGCATATTTTAGGCACGGCCAAAATTAGGGTTTTGGAAAAAACCGTGATGTTTGGCCTTGGGCTAGAAGTTTCCATGCGTTAGGTGGAGAACTTGGACGGCTGAGATATGCATCTCAGATGGAAGGGTAGCCGTTGATTGTTGCAACCCTTCATTTGGCAGGCAGCGACATGTGGTAGGGCCGACATGGCTTTGGCGCAGAGATGTGGCTGGCATGGTATGCCATTGGCACTGTGGTGCGGCTAGCATGGTCGGCATGCCTTTGGCGTGAATATGTGGCTGGCATGGTATGCCATTGGCACTGTGGTGCGGCTGGCATGGTCGGCATGCCTTTGGCGCGGAGATGTGGCTGGCATGGCATGCCATTGGCACGATGGTGCGGCTGCCATGGTCGGCATGCCTTTGGCGCGAAGATGTGGCTGGCATGGTTGGTATGCCTTTGGCGCGGAGATGTGGCTGGCATGGCATGCCATTGGCACGGTGGTGCGGCTGGCATGGTTGGCATGCCTTTGGCGCGGAGATGTGGCTGGCATGGCATGCCATTGGCACGGTGGTGCGGCTGGCATGGTTGGCATGCCTTTGGCGCGGAGATGTGGCTGGCATGGCATGCCATTGGCACGTTTGGCTAGCATGCGTGGCTGGCATGTGTAGAGATGATGCCAGTCAGTACCGAGGGTTCTGCCGTGGAGCATGACATATACATAAAAAAGGTACCCAGGTAATTTTACGCAGTCATGTTGAATGGTTCAATAAATGTGCTAGTGGCGACATTATTACTCAAGTGTGACGTCGCTGTTTGACTAAGGTTTTACGATTTTAACCATAAGCTAAAAACCACAATCAACAACGAGAAATGGTATAACAACTATATAACGTCCTCTAAGAATGTTTCAATGATTGAAATGACAGTTTAGATTACATAACCTATGGTGGACATAAGCATTGTTGT
>NW_020629667.1:0-335 GCF_003573695.1 Papaver somniferum
AGTGCAATTGCAGACTTATTATCAATCTTGATGAGAACTTTTTCAGGTTCTCTTCCTTTGATTTCACCCAACAGTTCTTGAAGCCATATTGATTGTTTAGCTGCTTCTGTTGCAGCCATAAACTCAGCTTCACAGGATGAGAGGGCTACAGTGTCTTGCTTCTGTGAACACCATGTCATAAGTGCTTCTCCTAGATAAAATATATGACTATTTGTACCTTTTCCATCATCTTGGTCAATATTATGACTGCTGTCACTATACCCAACAATTCCTTTTGATCCTCCTCGACCATACTTCAATCCACAGCTGATTGTTCCTCTTAGATATCTCAATAT
>NW_020629667.1:517-784 GCF_003573695.1 Papaver somniferum
AGTTTCTTAAGAGTTGCAGAATCAACTTTTGCGTGTATGCTTTGCAACCAAACACTCTTAAATGATATGTTTGGTTTTCTCTTTCGCAAGCTTTCATATGGAGTCATGTCTTTCAGAGCTTTCGTAGGTATCCTGTTTATTAGGTATGTGGAGTGTCGTACAGCTTCTCCCCATAGATAATTAGGTACCTGCATAGCCTTTAAAGAACTTCTTGTCATCTCCATTAGAGTCCTGTTTCTCCTCTCCACCACTCCGTTTTGTTGTGGT
>NW_020629667.1:850-1000 GCF_003573695.1 Papaver somniferum
AACTTCTTGTCATCTCCATTAGAGTCATGTTTCTCCTCTCCACCACTCCGTTTTGTTGTGGTAGCCCTCGAACCATCTTGTTCTGAGACATAGTTTTTAAGGTTCTGAAACTTATGTGTCCTAACCTTGCGCGCCACTTCCATGTCTGAT
>NW_020629668.1:0-472 GCF_003573695.1 Papaver somniferum
CAATTATCTAGTTTCCCACCAATGGTACACGTAGAGCTTCTCAATCCTAAAGAAGACTTTAAACTGAACGGTCGTAAGAGATTTTGCCTAATTAGGTTACTCTCCTCTCCGAATAGGCGGCTACACCAGTAACAACAACAAAAGAGTAAATATGTTGTTACGAAGGATTAGTTTGCTAGAAAGGAAAACTTCGAGTATTTATAGACAAGGAAGTTTGGACACCAAGGAATTTACAAAACCGAAAATATTCTCAAGATATACATAAAAGCACAGATTCGATTTTCATAATTCCTGGAAATGCTCTGTCCAAAAATAACGATCGAAATCTCTCGGAAAATCTAATTAGTAAATGCACATTACTAATTCTGTAATTTTCCTACAAAATGAAATTAATAACCTTAATTAAAAGATTCTTAACTTACTTATGTTTCGATCCTGGGATTCTCTTCCCTTAGCCGTTAAGGAATATCTT
>NW_020629668.1:483-1000 GCF_003573695.1 Papaver somniferum
ATTCTTAACTTACTTATGTTTCGATCCTGGGATTCTCTTCCCTTATCCGTTAAGGAATATTTTTGAACAATTAAAGAAATAAACTTTCACAGCACATGTTCAAAGTTTGTCGACATCTTAACTTTGTAAGTTCTCTTTCACACTTACAACCTTGAAACTGATTTTCCACACTTCGAAAAAAGTTTAGAATTGGTTCATCTGACTTTCAAGAACTATGTGATTGATCAAACCAACATTCAATTACAATCATGGGTTTACGGTTCTACCAAAACAAGTTTCGGTTCTACCTCCATGTGAGTATTGTGCATATTCACACTATCTTTCCAAAAATTCGGTTGACTAGGTACTAGGATCGGTTCCCCACATATATATGGTATCTAACTTATATGTGTTGTACATGTCCATAGGATCGGTTCCCCTTTGCCTAAAAACGTGTTGCACATGTCCATAGGATCGGTTCCTCTTTCTGCTATAAACCTTTCTGCACCCCATACAAGGATCGGTTCCCTTTGATGTA
>NW_020629669.1:0-595 GCF_003573695.1 Papaver somniferum
CAGGAATTCCAAGGGCGCCTGATCGACTGACAAATTCACAAAAAGTCTCAGGAATGTCAAGGGCGCCTGATTGACTGAAAAATCTACAAAAAGTCACAGGAACGCCAAGGGCGCCTAATCAACTGACAAACCCGCAAAAGGTCACAGGTATGCCAAGGGCGCCTGATCGATTTACGAACCTAAAAAAGGTCGTAGGAATGCCAAAGGAACCCATTAGGATGATAAAAAGAAAGGGGGAAGTAGGCGCATTTCATCAACGCTCACCCATCCCGGCGCACCCTTCTGATAAAATAAAAGGGGGAGTAGGCGCATTTCATCAACGCCCACCCATCCCGCCGCATCCTTCTGATAAAATAAAGGGGGGGGGAGCAGGCGCGTTTCATCAACGCCCACCCATCCCGCCGCACCCTTTTGATAAAAGAAAGGGGGAGTAGGTGCGTTTCATCAACACCCACCCATACCGCCACACCCTTCTGATACAAATAAAGGGTGAATAAGCGCGTTCTACCTACGCCCAATATCCCACTGCACACTGGTGTGCTTGGGAACGACACACAGAACTCTTGCAAGTATACAAGGCCAAGTTTTATAGTAT
>NW_020629669.1:606-927 GCF_003573695.1 Papaver somniferum
AAATGGGGTTGCACACAAAACTTGCAAGTATACAAGGCCAAGTTTTATAGTATAGGGATGAGTAGGGGTTAGTCCACAGGGAGTGGGAGCATACAAGAAGTTTTCCTAAGCTAGCAATGGAGACAAGGCACTATGGCAGTGAGCAGTAATGGATGAAGGCAGTGAATAGCACTAAAACAGTTAGCAAAGCAAAGCAGTTAACACAAGATGGCAAAACAACAAAGATTAAATGGCAGAGGATATAAAATAAAAATAGCAGGGAACCAAGGCTGTAAGCCAAGGGCAGGGGGAGTTTGTGCACTGATCTCAGTGCACAACAGC
>NW_020629670.1:0-479 GCF_003573695.1 Papaver somniferum
TGGATGTTCGCAACCACTATTCACATTATGGTCAAAGTAGTAATGTCCATTTTGTTCAATTGGATATTCGTTGTATTGGCTATTGTACCAGTTTGACATTCTCAAAATAAACCCACTGACAAGGCTGACTCTACCATAGCAAACCTACTGATTTCTAGCAAACAAAAAGCATGATGGCTCCACTTAGATTGTTTCTAGACCAGCTTCTAATCCTTAGAAATGGAATTCGTTACAATTTAAGCAAACCCCTCTGGAATCAATCCGAGTTAAACTAAGTTGAATAGAGGCGAGGGAAGCTCGGTGGAGCTTTGATACCCAAGGCCTCACCGGTATTACAAGGTGGCGCAGTCACGCATTCAACTTACAGAAACCGTCAAGAACTTCGAAGTATGCTTAAAAGAGTAACCAATATTTTTCGAATGACTTTCCTGTTAAGCTCGTTACCCTATCGGTCTCGTTCTAGTCAAAATTTTAGGCTT
>NW_020629670.1:490-1000 GCF_003573695.1 Papaver somniferum
TGACTTTCCTGTTAAGCTCGTTACGCTATCGTTCTCGTTCTAGTCAAAATTTTAGGCTTAGTTTCGCGTTTGGTGTCGTTTTCCTAAGGCGGGCAAGAAGAGAACGGTGATCAAATCCGAACCCTTATCTTGTATGGCCAGTCCTTGCCCTTTACTAGGAAATTAAAGCAGCCGTTTTCAAGTCCTCAACATATATGCATACGAAGGAAGACAGTAACTCGCTGACAGGGGATTCGCGAGTGTTTCGACAAACTTACCTCCCGTACCAGACGGGGGATGAACCTTTGTAGTCGACTCGGGCCACGACTCCTATGTCATGTACGAACCCGAGGGGCCGAGGTGATATCGTAATCACTGTCCTTCTCTGCAAACAGTTTATATATAAACTACCCTTCCGTAGGGTTTAAAAAATAATGTCCCAAAATTTAAAGTCCAAAGTACAAAAATATAAAGTGCAAAAGAAAAAGAAAGTCTAAAGAAAATAAAAATCTACAAAAATAAAAATGTCTC
>NW_020629671.1:0-208 GCF_003573695.1 Papaver somniferum
AACTTCCTCTCTTCCATCACCTGCAACTCCTTCACCATCATGCCCCGACATTACCAGACCTCGAGCTCCATCACCACCTTCTTCCCCGACCATCACAGAAACACATCAACCCTAGATGCTATAAACAAGAAAGGAAGAGCTAGAGTTCAGTTACAGTGGAGAGAAGACCAACTTGGAGTGTTGTTCGAGTTGACAGGAGCAAGTGGAA
>NW_020629671.1:219-379 GCF_003573695.1 Papaver somniferum
GGTCAGCGCTCAATTGCAGAGGAGACAACGAATTCAGAGGGTACGGTGAGTTTTCCCCAATTCCCCAAGAACCCTTATTTTATCAAATTTGGGGAAAATGCTTGTAAACCCTAATTGAATGTTTTGGGTATAAATAGAGATGAAGGGTGAATGTTAGAAT
>NW_020629671.1:579-761 GCF_003573695.1 Papaver somniferum
TTGATGCTCATAGTGCCTGTGATTGATTGTTCTGTCAAAAGACAGTCAATGCTAGGGGCAAACTAGTGAGCAAATTAGTTTTCCTCCCATTCTAGATGTATGCATAGGATTTTCAACTCAACCTAGGATCACATTGCTTGGCTAGGACACAAAGGTGGATTCTAAGCCCTTAGCTTAGCCAC
>NW_020629672.1:0-396 GCF_003573695.1 Papaver somniferum
TACATATATGGCATACTCATAGAAACTGCTCTTAGAATCTGTTTCTTGCATAGATCATGGAGATCGGTTGTGTTCTGTTTGTTTTTTATGAATCTTGTTCGTATTTATTCAGTTATTTGGTTAGATTGTTAAGGTTTTAGATTATTTTAGTTCGATTTGATTATATTTCTGTTTTCTTTTCAAAATCAGGTTTGTTTTCACTTTCAGATCGTATTATCCAGCAGTACATATATGACATACTCATTGTTTATGCTCTTGGATTCTGTTTCTTGCATAGATATTTCACTTTTTTTAGTTTGACCCATCAGTACGTATGTGAAATACCGTATTACGTGCTTCGATTCTGCTGTTTCTCCTAGATTCTTAATTATCCTTTGTCATGCAGTTGATTTTGTA
>NW_020629672.1:596-762 GCF_003573695.1 Papaver somniferum
ACAGATATGTACTCAAATTTGTAAGCAGTGTAGCAAATATGTACTCGAATTTTTAAGCAGTGTACCAGATATGTACTCAAATTTGTAAGCAGTGTAGACACACACGTTTGGTAGTAATGGGCATTATGGACATTTCCATGTTTTAATTAATTTTGGACCTCCGGAT
>NW_020629673.1:0-459 GCF_003573695.1 Papaver somniferum
TCGAGGCAGAGATATCAAGTCCAAAATGAGGGATCTCTGTAAGAGCTAAAGGTATGGCACAAGGAGAATGATAATCACCCCCAAACTTAGATTTTTTGGTATCTCTAGATAAACTAGCTACAATTTCCTTAATTTCTAGATCATTGGAATCCTGAAAATAGTCAATTGTTTCTTCGAGGTTATACTCAAGTGACGCATCCTCACTCATATTTAATAGCTCTACGAGTTCATATTCTTCTTCTAAGACTATTGTTTCTAAATCGCTAGACTCTAATACATTATTCTCAGAATAAACTCGTTCCTCTAAATCATTATCGGCTTTGTAAACAGGAAATACTACATCGTCTAAAGCGAGGGTATCTCTAGTCAAATCCTCTTCCTTTTGAATAGGTTAATAATTAATTAAAATTATTTGGATTTGAAATAGAAATAATATTATCATTGTAAAGCTCAATTGGA
>NW_020629673.1:479-1000 GCF_003573695.1 Papaver somniferum
TCCTTTTGAATAGGTGAATAATCATAAAAATTATTTGGATTTGAACTAGAAATAATATTATCATTGTAAAGCTCAATTGGATTAATAGATTCCTGATCACTATGCCTACATATTTCAGATTCTTCATTACTACTATCCTCATCATCATAATAGTACAAAGATGATTGAACCTTATCCAAATAAATAGTGTCTTTTATTCTAGCCTCGTCCTCTAAATTAGGCAAATATTCACTATTGATATCAAGGGTAGAATTAGAAACCCTATTTTGGAAATTTAGATTATTTCGAGCAGCATTAGCCAACTGTTCATTTTCTGCCTCTAGACGTGCCTGAATTTCACTGAGCATAACACTTATACGTTCACCACTCTCGTTTATCATCTCAGAATATCGTGTACACTCTTCTTTTGAACTATTCATTGCAACTAAACGTTTATACGTCCTTTCAATCCGTTGTTGGGTCTCTTCTAGAGATGGAACAGGTTCAGAAATATCATAATCAGGACTAGTTTCCAAAAACGA
>NW_020629674.1:0-439 GCF_003573695.1 Papaver somniferum
TTTTTTAAAACCAAATAATAAACTATATAAACTCATTTTTATGATAAAATTTTCTAAAAAATGATTGTGGTAAAAAATAATACATTTAAAGGCTCTACATGTTATCCAAATTGCATTTCTACGTATGTTGATTCCAAAATAAAGAGGGAAGTCATCCTTTACATTGAAAATAAGGATGAAACACCTATTGCTAAGCGTCCAAATCCTAAAAATTTTCCTGTGTACTATGGGGAACTGAAAGACAGAGGTAAAAGGAAAAAAAAATATGAGGTCATTCCCACTTCGTATGAAGAAGTTATGAGCAAAATAGTCGAAAAAGAGATTACACAAAACCTTAGGGGACAAAGAGAGTTATATAAGTAGAAAATATTTATAATAAGGGGTATTTTGAGTTTGGTGCCTATAAAATGGCACACCTTTGCCTTTGGTACCTAACTTT
>NW_020629675.1:0-1000 GCF_003573695.1 Papaver somniferum
GAAGCCAGTCGTCACCTTCCCAGGGAACTGAAGCAAGTTGTTACCTTCCCGAAGCCAGTCGTCACCTTCCCAGGGAACTGAAGCAAGTTGTTACCTTCCCGAAGCCAGTCGTCACCTTCCCAGGGAACTGAAGCAAGTTGTTACCTTCCCGAAGCCAGTCGTCACCTTCCCAGGGAACTGAAGCAAGTTGTTACCTTCCCGAAGCCAGTCGTCACCTTCCCAGGGAACTGAAGCAAGTTGTTACCTTCCCGAAGCCAGTCGTCACCTTCCCAGGGAACTGAAGCAAGTTGTTACCTTCCCGAAGCCAGTCGTCACCTTCCCAGGGAACTGAAGCAAGTTGTTACCTTCCCGAAGCCAGTCGTCACCTTCCCAGGGAACTGAAGCAAGTTGTTACCTTCCCGAAGCCAGTCGTCACCTTCCCAGGGAACTGAAGCAAGTTGTTACCTTCCCGAAGCCAGTCGTCACCTTCCCAGGGAACTGAAGCAAGTTGTTATCTTCCCGAAGCCAGTCGTCACCTTCCCAGGGAACTGAAGCAAGTTGTTACCTTCCCGAAGCCAGTCGTCACCTTCCCAGGGAACTGAAGCAAGTTGTTATCTTCCCGAAGCCAGTCGTCACCTTCCCAGGGAACTGAAGCAAGTTGTTACCTTCCCGAAGCCAGTCGTCACCTTCCCAGGGAACTGAAGCAAGTTGTTACCTTCCCGAAGCCAGTCGTCACCTTCCCAGGGAACTGAAGCAAGTTGTTACCTTCCCGAAGCCTGTCGTCACCTTCCCAGGGAACTGAATCAAGTTGTTATCTTCCCGAAGCCAGTCGTCACCTTCCCAGGGAACTGAAGCAAGTTGTTATCTTCCCAAAGCAAGTCATCATCTTCCCACGGAACTAAAGCAAGCTGTCATCATTCCACGGGCCCGCAATTCTTCCTGAATTTTACTGTCGAGCTATTTTAACCTCCCGAACGAGCTCAAAACCTAAATATTCCCGAGAGCCGAGATAAGAAATTCT
>NW_020629676.1:0-329 GCF_003573695.1 Papaver somniferum
TTTTGAAACATTGAGGACAATGTTTAGTTTAGGTTTGGGGGTGAAAAGTAGATACTTTGATAACATGCTATAATTGAAAACAGAACTCTTTCTTTTTGGGGAAAAAAAATCAAAAAATCAAAATAAAAAATTAAAAAAAAAAAACATAAAAATGGAGCTCATTTACCTTGAAATGTTGACTCTTGTGCAAATATGTAATTTTTAGGATTCTTAGTCTAGATATTTAGGCACCCATTCTAGCACAATTCACATAGTGATAAGAAACTTGCACGCGCACGATCTACCAATACATGTATAGCCTCATCCTTGAGGTGTTCTATCGGAAGTTT
>NW_020629676.1:342-1000 GCF_003573695.1 Papaver somniferum
CACGATCGACCAATACATGTAAAGCCTCATCCTTGAGGTGTTCTATCGGAAGTCACGATTTCCAATCACTTTAGAATACTGAACGAAACTTGACTAGCTTTTTCTTTGGTTGGTTGGGATAGAAGGTGGAGGTTACATTAAGAAAGACAACCATCGAATTTAACTGGGTGCATCAAAAAGGGCTATCTCTTGCAAAATGTCATGTAATTTTTTGTTTCTTTTTGCTTATGTATCAAAAGAGTTACCATGTTGTAAATATTTTCTTCAAAAAAAAAACGATGTATATATTCAGAAAAATATCAAAAAAAATCAAAAAAAAATAATCAAGTATTTATCATTTCCATCCTCTCTTGTTCCAAAAATAAAAGAGAGTAGTCAATGTAAATAAGAGTCATGTAAAGAGTCATCTTTTGTGTTTTTGTGTTGTAAGCAAGGAAGGGTGTATGCCATTGATGTACAACGCGAGTAATTGTGAAATACCTCCAACTCATTCACAATTCTCGTAAAGTCCGGACAGCTAGCTAGATTTCGACCTCGGTTCTTAGCCTGAGAAACTATCTCTTGGTGATTAGTAGTCATAACATCCGATCTTTCTTTACACATGTGTAGATACACTTTACACTCTTATCACATGTCTTTATTTGTTATCAGTGCTAGG
>NW_020629677.1:0-304 GCF_003573695.1 Papaver somniferum
TGGAATCTAGTGTCTTGGTTACCTCTCGCACCCATTGTTAATAATTTTGTATATATTTTTATTAAATCTAAAAATTCCATTTCCTTCACAAGACTGAAACGAATCCTATTTACTACAATCGACTCTCAAAAACTTTAATCATTTTGGCGCCTCCGACGCGGATTTGTGTTTAGGTAGAATTTTTAGGTTTTTATTATTTTTTTTACTATTATTTGTTCCTTTTTACGTTTCTTTTTGTGTCTTTGATTTACAGGTTCGAAGTGGAATACTAAGGACTTGGGAACAAAAAGCTTAAAGCTAAAAG
>NW_020629677.1:353-586 GCF_003573695.1 Papaver somniferum
TTTTTGGACTTTTTATTTGGACTTTATTCTGGACAATTGGACTTTATTCTTTTTTTAACCCTACGGAAGGGTATTATTATTAATTTTTTTTATTTTTTATATAAACTGTGTGCAGGGAAGGACGACGATTACTATATCGTCTCGGCCCCTCGGGTTCGTACATGACATAGGAGTCGTGGCCCGAGTCGACTTCAACGGTTCATCCCCCTTCTGGTACGGGAGGTAAGTCCATC
>NW_020629677.1:597-1000 GCF_003573695.1 Papaver somniferum
ACATGACATAGGAGTCGTGGCCCGAGTCGACTTCAACGGTTCATCCCCCGTCTGGTACGGGAGGTAAGTCCATAGAAACACTCGCGAATCTCCTGTCAGCGGGTTTACTGTATTCCTTAAGGTGATTCATTGATTGAGGACGAATTTGGACTGTTTTAAAATTCCTAGTAAAGGGCAAGACCTGGCCAATACAAGATAAGGGTTCAGATTTCATCACCGCTCCCTTCTTGCCCGACTTAGGAAAACGAAACCTAACGCGAACCCAAGATTTAAAATTTGGAATAGAACGAGACCGATAGGGTAACGAGCTTAATAGGAAACTCGTTCGAAAAATATTGGTTGCTCTTTAAGCACTTCAAAGTTCATGATGGTTTCTGTGAGTTGAATGCGTGACTGCGCCGCC
>NW_020629678.1:0-199 GCF_003573695.1 Papaver somniferum
TATTAGACCTAGGTGCAAGTGTTAACCTACTGCCATATTCTGTTTATGAGCAGTTAGGTATTGGGGAGTTGAAGCCAGCATCTATCACTCTACAACTGGCAGACCGATCTGTCAAGATTCCTCGTGGATTGGTCGAAGACGTTTTGATCAAGGTTGACAAATTCTATTTTCCCGTAGACTTCATTGTCTTAGACACTCA
>NW_020629678.1:399-1000 GCF_003573695.1 Papaver somniferum
CTGTTTTGGTTCTTTGCAATTGCCATATTACTTTGCCTTGCTCACTGCCATAGTGCCTTGTCTCCATTGCTAGCTTAGGAAAATTTCTCGTATGCTCCCACTCCCTGTGGACTGATCCCTTTCTTACTCTCTATACTAAAACTTGGCCTTGTATACTTGCAAGTCTTTTGTGTGTCGTTCCCAACCGCACTAAGCACTCTATATTATTCCACTTGCGCCTTCTTAATGTAATTGTGTGGAAGTACTTAGTATTCTTTTCTCCTAGTTCTATAACATTGTCTCTAGATTGTTGTTTCGCTATAGCTTCTTGTGTTGCATATAATTTTTCTAGTTATACATATTTATGTTTTGGTTTTTGTTGTTGATGATCAGTGGTTCTACTATCTTTAAGTCTTTCTATTTCTTTTATTAGTTTATTAATTTGTTTAGAATGAATACCAAAGATGTTCCTCTTCCAGTCAAGAAGGTTGGTTCCTAGGGTTTTCAGGTTAGTTACCAAATCTAGAGAAGGTTCCTCAGTGGTGTTCCCACACCAAGAGTTATTAATAAGTTGGACACAAGATTGCTCATTCTTCCAAGTGTCGTAAAATTTGAAGATCCA
>NW_020629679.1:0-287 GCF_003573695.1 Papaver somniferum
GCTTGTTTAGAGGCTTTTGAGAAGCTCAAGAATTTACTCACTACCACCCCATAGTCCAGGCACCCAACTGGAACCTACCCTTTGAGATCATGTGTGATGCTTCAGATTATGCTATTGGTGTTGTGCTAGGTCAGCAAGAAAATAAGTTACTTCATGTGATTTACTATGCTAGCGAAACTCTGAATAATGCGCAGTTGAACTATACCACTACGGAGAAGAACTATTAGTTATTGTGTTTTCCTTAGACAAGTTTAGATCCTACCTTTTAGTTTCTAAGGTCATAATCT
>NW_020629679.1:298-1000 GCF_003573695.1 Papaver somniferum
TGTTTGCCTTAGACAAGTTTAGATCCTACCTCTTAGGTTCTAAGGTCATAATCTTTACTGATCATGCTGCTTTGAAGTATCTTCTTTCCAAGAAGGATACTAAACCTAGATTGATTAGATGGATCCTATTGTTGCAGGAATTTTCCTTAGACATTAGAGATAAAAAAAGGTGCAGAAAATATAGTAGAAGACCACTTGTCTAGGCTTGTTGTGGATACCCTTAATGATTCTCCTCATGTTAGGGATAGTTTTCCTGATGAATAAATATTCGTTGTTACCCAAGCACCTTGGTATGCGAATATAGTGAATTATCTTGTTACTGGTCGAATGCCCCAACTTTGGGGTAAACAAGATCGTTCTAGGTTTTTAGCCGAGGTGAAGCACTTCTTTTGGGATGATCCTTATTTGTTTAAGTATTGTCCAGACCAGATTATTAGGAGATGTATACCTGAGAGTGACCAATCCAGTATTATTTCCCTTTGTCGTGATCATGCTTGTGGGGGTCACTTTAGTGTTAAGAAGACTGCTGCTAAGCTATTGCAGTGTGGATTCTATTGGCCTTCGTTGTTTAAAGACTCCCGTAGTCACTGTGTTACTTGTGAGCGTTGCCAGAAATTAGGAACCATTTCCTGTAGGAACGTGAATCCCTTGAACCCTATTTTAGTTGTTGAGGTCTTTGATGTGTGGAGTATTGACTTTATG
>NW_020629680.1:0-636 GCF_003573695.1 Papaver somniferum
CGATTCGATTGAATCGTCTCATGAATTTTATAGCCACGGTTTGCATAAAGCATTCCTTGTAATTTAAGTTTCATGTTCAGAGTACATCTTTAGATCATAACAACTTAAGCTCACAAACAAGTTTGCGGACTTAAGACAACCGGCGGAGTTTTCCAAACTCAGCAGAAAATTTCGGCAAGGAGACTTTCGCCAGTTCGCGGACTGAGTTCGCGGACTAACACGCAAACGAGTTTTTGGAAAATCCCAGCACAAATTCTCGGTACGAGAACTTCCGTCAGTTCGCGGAATGGGTTCGCGAACTTGGCAAAGCCAATTCCTCCGGTTTATCTCAATCAACAAAGTTCGAAAACTTCAGATTAAGGAATACATGGTTATGTAATCTAAATTCTCATTCCAACCATTGAGACATTCTTAGAGGACGCTATGTAGCCGTTATTCACAAATCGATTCACGTCAGGGAAATTCTCAAAGTAATTGAACTTTTCATGACTTTCGTCACTAGGTGAAGATAAACTTGATCAAAGCGAAACGCTTTACCAACACATGATTTCGAGATATAGATAGGCGAGATATACTCGGCTCGAAATATCAAATGTGTATGATCTAGTCTATATAGCATACGACTTTTGTCTCATA
>NW_020629680.1:647-809 GCF_003573695.1 Papaver somniferum
TCGAAATATCAAATGTGTATGATCCAGTCTATATAGTTTACGACTTTTGTCTCATATGAAGTAGGAGATAGAAGAGATAGACTTTTGAGTGATAGATAAGTTCAAGTCTCCACATACCTTTTTGTTGATGAAGTTCCACGGTTCCTTGTATAGATCTTCGTC
>NW_020629680.1:820-1000 GCF_003573695.1 Papaver somniferum
ATAGATCTTCGTCGTTTTATGATGAATCACCATGAAGTCCTTGAGCTCAACTACACTTTTCTATCCTAGTCCGAGACTTAGCTATGTAGGCTAGAAATCAAGACTCGTAGTTTTGATCACTAACATTGATAAACATGCTTGAGATACCAACGCATGCGAGGTCGACCGATCTATGCTCTA
>NW_020629681.1:0-162 GCF_003573695.1 Papaver somniferum
TCCTTGTGTTTTGATTAGGACTCACTGATTTCTATTAGCTTGAGTAATATCAAAAACAAGAGAGAGATATTAACTCCTTGAGATACTTTTATCTAGATTGAGTCTGACTGTCTAGTTGATTCTCTAGCAAAGTATTTCGGAGTTAGTCCATACAGATTGCTA
>NW_020629681.1:173-329 GCF_003573695.1 Papaver somniferum
CTAGTAAAGTATTTTCGGAGTTAGAGCGTCCACAGTGGGAGAGTAAACCCAAATATTTGGTCTTTTGAACAGACGTAGTGGAACGTACTATCGATCAAATTTTGATCAACGACTAAAACCCAGAGTATATTTGGTCTGGGACCAAGACTAAACCCA
>NW_020629681.1:529-873 GCF_003573695.1 Papaver somniferum
ACTCGTCCACTAGGGACACTTAGTGGTTTAAAAGGCTTAGTGCATACGCTAAATGCATTCGAGAGACCAGCGACAGTGGTATAGGTAGGATTTCCTTATAGTCCATACAGATTTCTAAGCGAAATATTGGGTGGTGTTGTTAGATGATGAGTGCTAAAAAGTGCATATTTCTATATCTTTTTCTTGGCAATTAACTCATCTTTTGTGCTCTAATTCTCCATTTTAACCCATATTCTGTATTTTCATTGTTTTCAAGAATAAATACTTTTCTTAATTAATTTTGTATTTTTAGGTTCTAAATAAAGTTTGGATGGAATTACGGAGCGAAAAGAGCAGAAAAGTGG
>NW_020629681.1:884-1000 GCF_003573695.1 Papaver somniferum
GAAAAGAGCAGAAACGTGGTGGAAAGTCGATAGGAATCCCGCAAGAAGGCCGCGAAGAATGTTGTGCACAAGACTCAAAGTCTAGAAATGGGCTTGGAAGGAAGAATTTGTTCTTA
>NW_020629682.1:0-348 GCF_003573695.1 Papaver somniferum
GTCTTTTGAATTGCACTGGGCCTTGGGCTAACAGTGACTGTGAATTGGGCTTTAGCTTTTCACCTGGGCTTTGATTAAGTCCACAGTGGGCTTTTGTAATGAATCTGGGCTTCAGCAGTAGCAGAAGCAGTGCACAGCAGCAGCAGAAGCAGTGCACAGCAGCAGCAACAACAACAACAAGTAGTAGCAGCAGCAGTGCAAAGGGCAGGTGCTCAGCAGGGAAAACAAGGCAGTGAATGCAGTAACAAGAACAGGAGAAACAAAAGAGAAGAAAGAGAAAATAGTGGCAGTGAAACTGTGATATTTACAAAGCAATGAAGATGGTAGTGAAATAATGAGACAATGGAT
>NW_020629682.1:548-859 GCF_003573695.1 Papaver somniferum
CCAAGAACACCCTTTAACATCCTACATCACTTCCCTTTTATAGCTTACAACAAAACCCTAAATTTCTACAAACCCTAATTTGAAAATCCCCAAATCAGCAGGATTAGGGTTTCGAGAATAAATAAAATTAACTCACCCCCTGATGCAAATAGACTCGACCCATGCTTCTTCTGACCTTCCTGCTCCTCTCTCATGCTTCAATTGACGCATCTGCTGCTCTAATTGTTCCCTAGTTCGAGTTATTTTACTCACCCCAAAACCTAGGGTTTCAGTGGTTGTGAGATGGGGAAAATAACTAGGCTAGGGAGATG
>NW_020629682.1:870-1000 GCF_003573695.1 Papaver somniferum
TTTGAGGTGGTGTCGGGGTATGGAGATGGTAGTGAGGCAGAGGGTGGCAGTGGACATGGAAGAGAGGCAGGAGCAGAGCTCGACTGCAACTGTCGGGGGAAGAAGAAGATTTTGGGGAAAAAAAGATTTG
>NW_020629683.1:0-529 GCF_003573695.1 Papaver somniferum
TCACAAATCATGGATCTACTTTAAATTATGACTTTAACGTCCGCCAATAAGTTGAAAATCAGCGATGTGGTATTTGATCTTTAACCTCCTCAATTAAGTTTCAATAGGTTACAGTACAGATACAGGAGAAGGTTTCAGAAAATCCAATTGATTCTAAAATCCCAACCAATTGGATTAAATCACAAATTGAATTGAATATTTATGAGTGTTAAATTCTAACTGGAAATGTTAGTCTTGAAAGGGCATGTTAGCCTTTTTACAGTTGTTTTCCCCGTAATCAGACTCCATTGCATCCGACCAACAATGCAATCCAAATTTCAGTTTTGGGGGTAATCCCATTCCTAAAGAATCTATCAAGTTTGTCTCACCCTAATTTGTCTCAAGTGTGAATCCTGAAATATTCCAACTGTTGTTCTACATTATTGTTCAGAAAAATCACGAGAATGCGATCCTATACAAAAGAGTAGCATACCTCGTCTCTACCATCATCCGAGCTGCTTCAAGAAGAAGTTTTGACTGATGCTTAGTG
>NW_020629683.1:593-1000 GCF_003573695.1 Papaver somniferum
AAACTGATATAGGCAGGCTCTAGCATACGCCACATTCTCCAAAACATCAGCATCATTAAGTATAAACCTACTAGCATCAGCAATTCAGCATAACTAAGCCATGGTTTATGTTAAGCTAAAATGACCACAAATACATGTCCGTAAACTACAAGTTTTTGTGGCCTGGAAGTTCCCTTGGTATCAATGTACATTGCTTTTCCTTCAGCACCCCCTTCATGAATCACAAATACAAATGATTGTATTAATCAGCATTGAACAGAAAAAAGTCCCTTTAAACTACTCTACTTCACTACTGGACAAGTGGCGCATAAAGAGTGACCCAACAACTGAGCCTTTCTGGAGAAGAATTCAGTAATAGAACCAGTCTCGATCCCTCAAGTCAAATTAACCATGTGAGTTCTCAAAAA
>NW_020629684.1:0-497 GCF_003573695.1 Papaver somniferum
GCTGATCCTATGAATTAATAATAAACATCTTATTACTCAGTTTTGTGAATTATTCTCCACTGAATTCCACAATTAGTAATAAATAATCAACAACCGGGCGTCTGAGCTACCTCTAAGTAAGCCCCGATTCAAATGGTGAAGGTGTATTCAACGACGATACACTAACAGTCACCGCACGAACGAGTATTTCAAAAATACAACGAAACGATGAACCTATGCAAAATAGAGAAGAAAATAATAAATAATTAAAAATATTGACCAGGGTGCTGGGAGCACGGACATACGACCAACCTACCGTGTCATGGTCAATCCCACGCCAGTTTTATATTTTTAATGCATTTTTATTATTTTTCATGATTTGATGAAAATTCTCTCATTTTATCAAATCTCCTTCTTCTCGAGGAAACTCCTCGGTTTCATGGTACTTCCATAAATCCATAAAAAATAATATAAAATTAAGGAAAGGAGTGTGGGGCGTGACCATTGGCCAACCGGCC
>NW_020629684.1:509-1000 GCF_003573695.1 Papaver somniferum
AAAAAATAAATAAAAATTAAGGAAAGGAGTGTGGGGCGTGACCATTGGCCAACCGGCCATGCCTTGGTCCCAACCGGCCCCACACCCCACGGTTCCTTATTATTTTATTATTGTTATAATTATTTCTCTAATTTCATGAAAAACTCTTTGATTTCGTGGTATTTTTGCACAAACCATCAAATAATAATAAAATAAAATAAATTATGAAAACTTGTGGGACCGGGCCTTGGCCGGCCGGCTATGCCCTAGCCGGTCCCACACGCCCCTTTGTTTTATTATTTTATTATTATTAGTTTTCCTTGAATTCATCAAATTCCTTGATTTCATGGTATTTCTCTCAAATTAGGAAAAATTCCCTCAAATCATCAAAATACCTAAAAATATTAAAAAATAAGGGAAACTCGTGGGACCGGGCCCTAGCCGGCCGGCCATGCCTTCCACGGTCCCACACGCCCTTGTTTTTATTATTTTAATATTTTTTGCTTCCTTGA
>NW_020629685.1:0-995 GCF_003573695.1 Papaver somniferum
ATGAAAGAGTTCTTAAGTTTGGGTCGTCCCTGTACTTGTCCCAGACTGCTTCAAACTGTGTGCCCTTGCATCTTGGCAGCACAAGAAAATCCATTAGTTCAAATTGCAAAAGAAACATCAACTAAGCAGAAAACTTCTATGCAGTATCACTTACTTATGAAGCAAGACCAGAATCTGAAGAACTTGGTTTCGGATTTCTTCACGAGATCTTCTAAGAGCTGCTTCTTTATGGGTAACAGTAAGCTCTTCTACCAATCTGAAGCGAAAGCAAAACATTAATGAGATTCAATAATCAGTTAGAGGTGAACCAGACATGTCTGTGAGAAAATAGAATGTGTATTTTGACAGCCGAAGTGGTTAAAAGAGAGATTGGAGGCACAAAGTAGCCGCCGCTGCAATATTAGTGAATCACTATAACCTACAAAACATTGGTCATGCATAGGTACGTGCAATTATAACCTGCAACTTCAGTCTACCTTTCGTTATAAGGTGTGTTCCTGATCCAGGTTAACTTGATAATTGTCTGAACCCTTTCAAGCACCTACGAAATCACAGTAAATGGTTACTATCCCAAGCACTTAAATAATATGGTGATCTTCTAACAAGAATTATGGACACGTTATATTAATGAAGAAATGTGACTTGATCTTACAAGTATAACTATTCTATCATCATCAGCATGCATCCACTGAAAAAGAAGTGGAAAATTGCGTGTAAAGTGTGCCAATAAGACAATCCCCATGCTGTTAAAAACAGGTTCAATGAGTTCAAGCCATGAATTACGACGATCTTTATGCCTTGGTTGACGCTCCAAATGACTTGACATTTCATTCATCATCCTCTCAAACCTATCAAAACAAGTCCCACCAAAACCATCAGTGTTAGAGAAATAGAAGTTTCTAGTCTGCAAGAACAAGTCATACCATGAGCTACGAGGGTTCTTTCGCTGAGTACAAGTCACCATAAGCACCGACATCTCAACCACGTAATGCCAT
>NW_020629686.1:0-253 GCF_003573695.1 Papaver somniferum
TAACAAAGCATTCAATATTCACCGTTAGATGAAAACCTGATTAGATTCAAGCTAATATCTGTCAACCGTTGGATCGAACACTTAGCTTGTCACACACAAATGAAATGCACGATTTTAGGTTTGTGTAACCATACCCAAACATGTACATTTGTTGGTTCAACAATAGTTAACCAAATGGTTAGCCATATGAGCACTTTCATATCAACCATATTCTTCTTCACCATAACTAGTTCAAATGACTCAAATGAACTAG
>NW_020629686.1:264-529 GCF_003573695.1 Papaver somniferum
AACCATATTCTTCTTCATCGTAATTAGTTCAAATGATTCAAATGAACTAGTTAGATAGTTGTTCAATTGCAAGGAAATCTTATGTAACTACACAAGACACAATCGAAGCAAATACGATTTGATTCACTCGAATCGGTTCATGAACTTTATAGCCACGGTTTTCATTTTGCATTCCTTAGTTAATATAAATATAAGTTCACAAACAATCGTCTTTAGATATAACCAACTTAAGTTCGCAGACTTAGTTCGCGGACTTAAGTTCCCG
>NW_020629686.1:540-904 GCF_003573695.1 Papaver somniferum
AGTTAATATAAATATAAGTTCACAAACAATCGTCTTTAGATATAACCAACTTAAGTTCGCAGAATAAAGTTCCCGGAAGGAGTTCTCAAACTCCAGCAGATTTTCTCGGGTCGAGAACTTACGCTAGTTCAAGGACTGGGTTCGCGGACTGAGTTCACAACTCTTGTTCCGGTTCTCTTGATCAACAAAATTTGCAAACTTTGGTTCAAGGAAAAAGGACTTATACATATATGTGTTACCACACAATGCTTATATCCATCATTGGTTATATAATCTAAACTCTCATTTCAATCATTGAAACATTCTTAGAGGACGTTATTATATAGTTGTTATTCACAAACTATTTTTCGTCAAAGTAAGCAAT
>NW_020629687.1:0-431 GCF_003573695.1 Papaver somniferum
AAAGTCGTGATACAATTGGACTTTAATGTTACATAATAGTACTATGACACTGTATAATAATGATCGATAATCTCGATTTCTCTCATTGTTATAGCTACGGATCTTCAACAACGATGGTGCTAAACTTACAACCTTTGGGATCATTGGAGTACTTGGAAGGACGAAGATTTCAAGGAACGTTGAAGATTAGACTATGGAATAGGAGCCACTAAAGTTTATCTTTTTTGTATTCCATATGTATTAATAGTTTTGTCACTAAAATTGACAAAGGGGGAGATTGTTAGAGCATAGATCGGTCAACCACGCATGCGTTGCTATCTCAAGCATGTTTGTCAATGTTAGTGATCAAAACTATAAGTCTTGATTTCTAGCCTACATAGCTAAGTCTCGGACTAAGATAGAAAAGTGTAGTTGAGCTCAAGGACTTCATG
>NW_020629687.1:509-1000 GCF_003573695.1 Papaver somniferum
GATTCATCATACAACGAGGAAGATCTATACAAGGAACCGTGAAACTTCATCAACAAAAAGTTATGTGGAGACTTGAACTTATCTATCACTCAAAAGTATATCTCTTCTATCTCCTACTTCTTATGAGACAAAAGTCGTATTCTATATAGACTAGATTATACACATTTGATATTTCAAGCCGAGTATATCTCGCCTATCTATATCTCGAAATCATGTGTTGGTAAAGCGTTTCGCTTTGATCAAGTTTATCTTCACCTAGTGACGAAAGTCATGAAAAGTTTCAATCACTTTGAGAATTGCTCTGACGTGAATCGGTCTGTGAATAACGGCTACATAGCGTCCTCTGAGAATGTCTCAATGATTGAAATGAGAGTTTAGATTACATAACCATGTATTCCTTGAACCGAAGTTTTCGAACTTTGTTGATCAAGAGAAATTCGGGAGGAAACCCAGTCCGCAAACTCAGTCCGCGAACTGACGGAAGTTCTCGA
>NW_020629688.1:0-403 GCF_003573695.1 Papaver somniferum
CTAAATTCCAAGCCTTCAGATTAGATCACATTTAGATCCTACGGTCGCTTCTTTGCCTGCGCATCAAATCTCGATACTTCCGCTTAACACTTCAACACCTAACCCCATCTAGAGCCGTTAACTTCGTTGTATCAAGACATCCGACGGTAGATACCAGCCTCTTCAGGCGGAGCCGTCCGATTCCCCTACCAGCTTCGGTTCCAATGGCTCAGCTTCGCCAACATCTAACCTCGATGATCCCGCTACACACCATAGGTACCCAATACTTATACCCAAAAAAAACAAACAAACCCTAACCTATTTTCTATCGGGCTCCTTCTTCTTCCTCCCCTCTTCTTCACTGCAAACCCCATGACCACCACCTGCTCCGCCACCCACTCCATCTGCCACCACCACCAGCTCA
>NW_020629688.1:603-730 GCF_003573695.1 Papaver somniferum
GTGACTGTGAGCAAACTAGTTCTCTTCCCACTCTAGTAGTATGCCTAGGCTCACCTTCACCATTTCACCTTCACCATCACCCCTGCCCTTGGCTTAGGCCTTGGTTTACTTCCATTGTTCTCTGCTT
>NW_020629688.1:741-1000 GCF_003573695.1 Papaver somniferum
CTCACCTTCACCATTTCACCTTCACCATCACCCCTGCCCTTGGCTTAGGCCTTGGTTTACTTCCATTGTTCTCTGCTTGTAGTTGCAGTGTTCTGTCACCTTCTCATAATGCTTTTGTGTTGTTGCTTTTGCCCTGTGTTGCTTCCATTGTAAATTTTCTCCATTGTCTTTGACTTAGGCTAACTGCCTCTGTATTATTGCCCCACTGTTTTCTTCCCCTTGCCTTGTTCTGCTGCCTTGTCTCCCCCTGCTGCTGTTT
>NW_020629689.1:0-119 GCF_003573695.1 Papaver somniferum
CCTGATTTCATGGTATTTTGCACAAATCATCAATTAATAAATAAAATTATGAAAACTTGTGGGACCGGGCCACTAGCCGGCCGACCATGCCCTAACCGGTCCCACACGCCCCTTGGTTT
>NW_020629689.1:130-730 GCF_003573695.1 Papaver somniferum
TGTGGGACCGGGCCACTAGCCGGCCGGCCATGCCCTAGCCGGTCCCACACGCCCCTTGTTTTATTATTTTATTTTATTTTTCCTTGAATTCATCAAATTCCTTGATTTCATGGTATTTCTCTCAAATTAGGAAAAATTCCCTCAAATCATGAAAAATACTTAAAAAATATAAAAAATTATGAAAACTCGTGGGACCGGGCCCTTAGCCGGCTAGCCACGCCCCCATGGTCCCACACGCCCGTGTTTTTATTATTTGAATATTTTTTGCTTCCTTGAACTCATGAAAACTCCTTCAATTCATGGAAACTCCCTAAATTCATCAAATTTCTNNNNTTTTATTATTTTAATATTTTTTGCTTCCTTGAACTCATGAAAACTCCTTCAATTCATGGAAACTCCCTAAATTCATCAAATTTCTTAAAATTCATGAATTCTTCATAAAATCATCAAAAACATTATAAAATTAAGGAAATGGCACCACGGGACCGTGATCACGAACGTTCGACCATGCCTTGGCCTCGGCGGTCCCACGCCTCCTTATTCCTTATTTTATAATTATTTTCCATCATCTCATGGTGTTTTCCTCAGTTTCGTCGAAAC
>NW_020629689.1:843-1000 GCF_003573695.1 Papaver somniferum
CATGTTCAACTCAGCAACTACATGGACTCATCGTCCCATCAAACCACGAAGTCATCAATTGACTAACATACCACGAGACGTCAATCGTGTCACTTTGGGGGGATATCACTTAGGGTTTTTGGTCTTGCGGTCTACGGCACGTGTGTTCAAACACACG
>NW_020629690.1:0-425 GCF_003573695.1 Papaver somniferum
TATAACCTTCCCAAGTTCGCGGACGAGGTTCGCGGACTTAAGACACCGGATAGAGTTTACAAACTCCAGCAGAAATTCTCGGGTTCGAGAACTTCGTTGGTTCGCTGACTTGGTTCGCGCAAGTAGTTTGTCAACTCCAGCATAAATTCTAGGGTTTGAGAACTTCGGCAGTTCGCGGACTGAGTTCGCGGACTTGGCACTTGCCATTCTTCCGGTTCTCTTGATCAACAAAGTTCGAAAACTTTGGTTCAAGGAATCCATTGGTTATGTAATCTAAACTCTCATTCCAATCATTGAAACATTCTTAGAGGACGTTATACAGTTGTTACACTATTTCTCGTCAAAGCAATTTTCAAAGTGATTGAAACATTCATGACTTTCGTCACTAGGTAAAGATAAACTTGGTCGAAGCGAAAAGCTTACCA
>NW_020629690.1:436-1000 GCF_003573695.1 Papaver somniferum
TCAAAGTGATTGAAACGTTCATGACTTGCGTCACTAGGTAAAGATAAACTTGGTCGAAGCGAAAAGCTTACCAACACATATTTTGAGATATAGATATGCGAGGTATACTCGGCTCGAAATACCAAATGTGTATAATCTAGTCTATATATATAGCATACAACTTTTGTCTCACAGAGTAGGAGATAGAATAGATAGACTTTTGAGTAACAGATAAGTTCAAGTCTCCACATATATTTTTGTCGAGAAGTTCCACCGGTTCCTTGAGTAGATCTTCTACTTGTATGATGAATCACCATGAAGTCCTTGAGCTCAACTGAACTTATTATCCTAGTCCGAGACTTAGCTATAAGAGACTAGAAATCAAGACTTATAGTTTTTATCATTAACATTGACAAACATGCTTGAGATGGCAACACATACGAGTTTGACCAAGCAGTGCTCTAACAATCTCCCCCTTTTTCAATTTTAGTGACAAAACTATCAATACATATGGAATACAAAAAAGATAATGAAAATTTAGTATCTCTTATTCCACATGTCTAATTTTCAACATTCCTCGAAAAC
>NW_020629691.1:0-154 GCF_003573695.1 Papaver somniferum
TAGTACCATTGAACAAGTGAATGCTCTATTAGATTCTACCCCTGTGTTAGACACTGATAGATGGAAAGCTAGGTTCGAACCATTACCAGCTTCTGAGACTACCTCAGTTCCTTCCTTAGAAGAGCCCCCTAAGTTGGACCTCAAACCACTACCA
>NW_020629691.1:354-589 GCF_003573695.1 Papaver somniferum
ATGTTAAGTTTGTCTTTGATGATGCTTGTTTAGAGGCTTTTGAGAAGCTTAAAAATTTACTCACTACCGCTCCCATAGTCCAGGAACCCAACTGGAACCTACCCTTTGAGATTATGTGTGATTCTTTAGATTATGTTATAGGCGTTGTGTTAGGTCAACGAGTAGACAAATTACTTCATGTGATTTACTATGCTAGCAAAACTCTGAATGATGCCCAATTGAACTATACAACTAC
>NW_020629691.1:659-1000 GCF_003573695.1 Papaver somniferum
ATTATGCTATAGGCGTTGTGTTAGGTCAACGAGTAGACAAATTACTTCATGTGATTTACTATGCTAGCAAAACTCTGAATGATGCCCAATTGAACTGTACAACTACCGAGAAGGAACTGCTATCCATCGTGTTTGCCTTGGATAAGTTTAGATCCTACCTATTAGGTTCTAAGATTGTAATCTATACCGATCATGCTGCTTTGAAATACCTTTTGTTTAAGAAGGACACCAAACCTAAATTGATTAGGTGGATCCTATTGTTACAAGAATTTTCTCCAGACATTAGAGACAAAAAGGGTGCTGAAAATGTAGTAGCAGACCACTTATCCAGGTTAGTTGTT
>NW_020629692.1:0-514 GCF_003573695.1 Papaver somniferum
GTTGAGTTATACCTCCAGAAAGAGCAAGAATCTCTTGACATGATAAATAAAGTTATGATGAATAATATTCATGTTAAGGTTGATATTGATTTACTAATCAGTGAGAGCAATGCTCCTCCTCTGCGTAATCCAATTAGTTGTGATAAACTAAATGAATTACAAGAGGAGTTTAAATCTCAGTCATCTGAGTGTATCACCTCAAAGCATGAATTGTTTCGTTGCTCAATTTCTGATACTTCATATCAAGATAGTAGTATTGTCTTCTTTTATGAAGAATCTAGGACGTATCGTTTTATCAAAAGAGTTTCCCTTCGCAATACTAAAAACTATCTGCAGAAACTGTTTTTTATAAGTTGGAAAACAAGAAATCAGAAACACAAATCTTTTTGGGTTCTCTTGAAGTTCTTTGATAGACTTATAAAAACAGTTCCTTGGGTGTTTCTCAACACTACAAGATTTAAGAGTTGTTGGAAAGAAACTCTTTCTTGGTGCCATGGTGAGTAGGACATTGTTC
>NW_020629692.1:525-1000 GCF_003573695.1 Papaver somniferum
TCCTTGGGTGTTTCTCAACACTACAAGATTTAAGAGTTGTTGGAAAGAAACTCTTTCTTGGTGCCATGGTGAGCAAGACATTGTTCACCTCAACACAACTTGTTTGTGTTGAAAGTGCATCCTCACCAAGAAATGCCCTGCTATGTATACGGTGAGGGAAGCACAACAACTGGGGCGCACAGATTATATTCGGTAAGGCTGTAGAATTCAATTGGACTCTTCTAACAAGGTATGTCTATAAACTTGAGCAAGTTTTATGTTTTTATTACTTGTTTGAGTACTTATAATGATCCATGTACCTTGATTATCGTTCATTTCTACCTAACTTGATCTGTGTTTAAGGTTCTTAAATGTTTAGGTTTGAAAACATTAGTTCGGGATGTTTGGACTTCATGGTACACATACCAAGTATGCATAACATCATTTAAAACCAAAATCCAAGGGTTTAAGTTTGAAAACTTCTCCAAGATACGAA
>NW_020629693.1:0-561 GCF_003573695.1 Papaver somniferum
CTTATCCAAAAGCGAGAGTCCGAATAACACTTGTCCTCCGGGTGACAAAATCAACTTTTCGAGCCGAATTTTCCAAAAATGTTTATTTCCTAAAAATACATAAAAACATAATATTAGTACAAAAATAGAGTTCCAACAATAGAGACATTGAGGAAAAATTAGTCACAAAAATGTGTCTATCATACTGTATAACAATGATCGAGACCGATGCTTTCTTATTGTTATAGCTACGGGTCTTCAACAACGGTGATGCTAAACTTACAACCTTTGGGATCATTGGAGTACTTGGAAGTGACGAAGATTTCGAGGAATGTTGAAGATTAGACATGTGGAATAGGAGCTACTAAAGTTTCATTATCTTTTTTGTATTCCATATATATTAATAGTTTTGTCACTAAAATTGACAAAGGGGGAGATTGTTAGAGCACTGCCCGGTCAAACTCGCATGCGTTGCTATCTCAAGCATGTTTGTCAATGTTAGTGATCAAAACTATAAGTCTTGATTTCTAGTCTCTTATAGCTAAGTCTCGGACTAGGATAGTAAGTGTAGTTGAGCTCAAG
>NW_020629693.1:572-1000 GCF_003573695.1 Papaver somniferum
AACTATAAGTCTTGATTTCTAGTCTCTTATAGCTAAGTCTCGGACTAGGATAGTAACTGTAGTTAAGCTCAAGGACTTCATTGCGATTCCTCATACAAGTAGAAGATCTACTCAAGGAACCAGTGGAACTTCTCGATAAAAAGGTAAGTGGAGACTTGAACTTATCTGTCACTCAAAAGTCTATCTATTCAATCTTCTACTCTTTGAGACAAAAGTCGTATGCTATATATATAGACTAGATCATACACATTTGGTATTTCGAGCCGAGTATACCTCGCCTATCTATATCTCGAAATATGTGTTGGTAAGCTTTTCGCTTCGACCAAGTTTATCTTTACCTAGTGACGAAAGTCATATAGGTTTCAATCACTTTGAAAATTGCTTTGACGAGAAATAGTGTATCAACTGTATAACGTCCTCTAAGAATG
>NW_020629694.1:0-652 GCF_003573695.1 Papaver somniferum
TGAACCAATATTTCTTGGTTTGAGCAAATATTTATCAAGTGTTGCTCATGTGATGAATTGTTGAATATTTGATCGTCTGAGCATGTGTTGCTCATCTGATGGATTATTGGCAGCGTACCAAAAATATTAATTAGAATACTGGTCGTTGCACCGAGCATAATTAATAAAATTAATAACCATGAGGTCGTCGTAAAATTATTAAGGTTGGAATCTGGAATGATGATCCTTGGATTCAGAAACCCTAATTTGATCAATTGATGACCAATTCATGGTTCGTCAGAAGTTTAACCATGGGACGAAGGAGGGAGCGACTACATGGGACCGTGGATCAACCATGTAGTGTCCATATGCTCACTTGAGAAAGTACAAAGAACTCCTGAAGAGTTGACGATTTTTTGGTGAAAGAGTGATTAAATGCTGGTTTAATCATTTATTCGAAAATGCTCGTCTGAGCCTTAGGTGAGAAAACCTAATTAATTATGACGGAGTGAGGGACCGACCGTGGGGTCATGAAACCGGCCCTGGGTAGTCGCGTGACCGCCTGATGATCACTTCATGAAAATACAAAGTGTTTGGAAGAGTCTTGGACCTAATACGTGCAATTGTGCAAATTAGGTCAAAACTGTGAAACTTGATGGGACCGGCTTCTGTA
>NW_020629694.1:663-1000 GCF_003573695.1 Papaver somniferum
GCAATTGTGCAAATTAGGTCAAAACTGTGAAACTTGATGGGACCGGCTTCTGTAAGCTAAAGAGCAAATCTTGGTCGGTCAAGATAGCGTGCTCGTGTCCCCAAGGCGTCCGCGTCTCAGTCCTGAGAATTTTGATATTTTATGGCGTGTAATTGAGCATCCTTTCGAGAAAATATGTCAAAATTAGGGTTTCGACGAAACTGAGGAAAACACCATGAGATGATGCAAAATAATTATAAAATAAGGAATAAGGAGGCGTGGGACCGCCGAGGCCAAGGCATGGTCGTCCGGTCGTGACCACGGTCCCGTGGTGCCATTTTCCTTAATAAAACAAGGG
>NW_020629695.1:0-622 GCF_003573695.1 Papaver somniferum
CTGCGAACTGGCGGAAGTTCTCTTTCCGAGAATTTATGCTGAGTTTGGAAAACTCAACCGGTTTATTTAAGTCCGCGATCTTGTTTGGGAACTTAAGAGGTTATGATCTAAAGATGTGCTCTGAACATGAAACATTAAATTACTAAGGAATGCTTTATGCAAACCGTGGCTATAATGTTCGTGAGTCGATTCAATCGAATCAAATCATCATTGTTTCAATTGTGTCTTGTGTAGTTACATAAGATCTCATAGCAATTGAACAACTCTTTAACTAGTTCATTTGAGTCCATTGAACTAGTTATGGTGAAGAAGAACAAGGTTAATATGAAATGCTCATATGGTTAACATTTTGGGTTACTATGTTGAACCAACATACACGTACACGTTTGGGCATGGTTTTCACAAACCCAGTAAACGTCTACCCAAGTGTGTGTGACAAGCTAAGTTTTCGATCTAACGGTTGAGAAATATTAGCTTGAATCTAAATCAGGTTTTCATCTAACGGTGAATATGGATTGCTTTGTAACTAAGGCAAAACCCTGATTTGAAGGCTATATAAAGGAGACATCTAATATTGTGCAAAACTAATCCCCACACCTTACGTGTGATACTAGTTTGCGTA
>NW_020629695.1:633-1000 GCF_003573695.1 Papaver somniferum
CATCTAGCATTGTGCAAAACTAATCCCCACACGTCTGTGTGATACTAGTGCGCTCGCTAGAGTCGATTCTCCTTTAACCTTTGGTTTTCTTCTCTAAAACCAAGTTAACGACTTAAAAACTTCATTGGGATTGTGAAGCCAGACCGATACTACTTTTATCATAGTTGTGTGATCTGATCTTGCATCTTCTATCGTACGAGTACAATCGATTGATTGGATTGAGATCGTGAGAGTTCTCTGATAGGAAAGATAAAGAAGTCACAAACATCTTTGTCTCACTGTTTGTGATTCCTCGATAAACTGCCTGTGTAGTCAGGAAGGATTGTAGAGAGGTGATTGATTAATCTAGGTTGTTATTCGAGAATAT
>NW_020629696.1:0-576 GCF_003573695.1 Papaver somniferum
TCATGCTTTTAACTTACAAATAATATTTTACGAAATCTATTTTTGGCAAAGAACTAGAGTCACAACTTCTTTTGTTTGATCTATATTGTCTAGAAGTAATGACTGAACCACAACAATATGAAAAGTAGTGAAATCCCGAGTCCCGGTCTCTCTTCATCCTGTGACAAATTTTGTATATATATTTTTCCGTATTTTCTTTATTAAGTCTTAAAACAAATTCTCAACAAATCTGAGTGAACGAATCATCTTACTACAAATCGAGTAATATATTTAATGAGTATTATATTGTTACAGAGACAAATAAAAACCCTATAGTGAGTCTGTGGATACCTTTTCACACTTGGAAGCATAGTCAACATGTTCCGCGGCAGTATATTGCAACATCTTTTGGACATTAAAGCCCATAATGGTTAAATCCGCAGTATATGTGTTATCTTTGATTCTTACATTGATTATGTACCTGTTTGAATTAATAATGATAATCAGCATATGTTATGTTTCTTATCATATATATTGATATGTTTTTGTTCTTACCATGGTATCACTACTCCTTGAAAGTCGTCCTCGCATTTGGGG
>NW_020629697.1:0-461 GCF_003573695.1 Papaver somniferum
TTCTATTAATTATTTGTTATTTTGTTAGATGCCGCATGCTTAGTTCTAAATACTTTAGATGCGTCATGCTTTTAACTTACAAATAATATTTTACGAAATCTATTTTTGGCAAAGAACTAGAGTCACAACTTCTTTTGTTTGAGCTATATTGTCTAGAGTTAATGACTGAACCATAACAATATGAAAAGTAGTGGAATCCCGCGTCTCAGCGTCTCTTCATCTTGTGACAAATTGTGTATATATTTCTTTTCCTTATTTTCTTTATTGAGTCTTAAAACAAATTCTCAATAAATCTGTGTGAATGAATCATCTTATTACAACATCATTGAAAAATAGCGTCAATTTTTGGCGCCGCCGACGCGGATTTGTTTATAAAATTATTTTTAGGTTTTTTTTTATTTTTTCTTTTTTACGCCTTTTGGTATTTCTTGTTTGCTTTTAGATTTGGAACTGAGCTAAAG
>NW_020629697.1:472-1529 GCF_003573695.1 Papaver somniferum
TGTTCCTTTTTACGCCTTTTGGTATTTCTTGTTTGCTTTCAGATTTGGAACTGAGCTAAATAAAAGGGGAGAAAGTGCTGAAAACAAAAGCGAAGCCAAAGAAGAAAAGAAAGGAGGAATCCAAAAGGAGTGAAGAAGAAAATTTTTGTATATAGATATTCTATTTTATTTTATTTTTTTTAGAAACTGTAATTAAGGTTTTAATTTTTGTAATCTTTTATTTTTGGACATTTTTTTATTTTTGGACATTGAACTTTGGGACTTTATTTTTTTAAAACCCTACAGAAGGGTAGTTTTAAATATAAATTGTGTGCAGAGAAGGACGACGATTACGATATCGTCTCGGCCCCTCGGGTTCGTACACGACATTGGAGTTGTGGACCGAGTCGACTTCAACGGTTCATACCCCTTTTGGAACGGGAGGTAAGAATTCTAAACACCCGCGAATCCCCTGTCAGCGGGTTTACTGGATGATTTTGTATGCCTATATGTTGAGGACCTGAAATCGGATTTAATTTTCTAGTAAAGGGCAAGGCCTGGCCAAATCAAGATAAAGACTCGGATTTCATCACCGTTTCCTTTTTTCCCGCCTTAGGAACACGTAACCTACGCGAACCTAAGCCTAAAATTTTGACTAGAACGAGACCGATAAGGTAACGAGCTTAATAGGAAAGTCATTCGAAAAATATTGGTTACTCTTTTAAGCATACTTCAAAGTTCATGATGGTTTCTGTGAGTTGAATGTGTGACTGCGCCGCCTTGTAATGCGGTGAGGACGTGGGTATCAAAGCTCCACGCAGCTTCCCTCGCCTCTATTCAACTTACTTTGACTCGGATTGATTCTAGAGGGGTTTGCTTAAACTGTAACGAATTCCATTTCGAAGGATTATAAGATGGTCTAGAAATAATCTAAGTGGAACCTTCATGCTTTTTGTTTGTTATATAGATTAGGTTTGTTGTGGTCGAGTCGGACTTCATTGTGTTTGTTTAGAATTCCCTTGCAGTTAGGATGTCGAACTGGTATTATAATAGCCAATACAATAAGTATCCGACTGAG
>NW_020629697.1:1540-2000 GCF_003573695.1 Papaver somniferum
TAGAATTCCCTTGCAGTTAGGATGTCGAACTGGTATTATAATAGCCAATACAATGAGTATCCGACTGAGCAGTATGAACATTATTCCTATTATGACCAGAGTGTGAATAGTGGTTGGGAACACCATCCTTTTGAAGGATATGGGTCATACCATGGTGAGCCAAATTACTATCCACATGCATACCAGTCATGCGAGCAAGATTCTTATAATTCCTCTCCACTTGAGTCAACGCGTGAGTTACTTGAGTCGACACATAAGTTAGCGGACACAGATGACTTAGTTATGGACGAAAGAACTTTAACGGTGAGTGAACCTTGTTTAGAAGATAACCTCAGGAAGTTAGCTGAGTCAACATGTAAGTTAACTGAGTCAACACGTGAGTTTGCTGAGTTAACACGTATGCATAAATTAGAGACGGAAGAAAGAACTGCTCGAATTACTCGTGATTGCCAATATATTC
>NW_020629698.1:0-453 GCF_003573695.1 Papaver somniferum
ATCGATTGTACTCGTACGATAGAAGATGCAAGATCAGATCACACAACTACGATAAAAGTAGTATCGGTCTGGCTTCACAATCCCAATGAAGTCTTTAAGTCGTTAACCTGGTTTTAGAGAAAAAAACCAAAGGTTAAAGGAGAATTGACTCTAGCGAGCACACCAGTATCACACGGACGTGTGGGGATTAGTTTTGCTCAAAGCTAGATGTCTCCTTTATATAGCCTTCAAATCAGGGTTTTGCCTTAGTTACAAAGCAATCCTTATTCACCGTTAAATGAAAACCTGATTTAGATTCAAGCTAATATTTCTCAACCGTTAGATCGAAAACTTAGCTTGTCACACACACTTGGGTAAACGTTTACTGGGTTTACGAAAACCATACCCAAACTTTTATGTGTATGTTGGTTCAACATAGTAACCCAAAAGGTTAACCATATGAGCATTTCATAT
>NW_020629698.1:464-1000 GCF_003573695.1 Papaver somniferum
AAAACCATGCCCAAACGTGTACGTGTATGTTGGTTCAACATAGTAACCCAAAAGGTTAACCATATGAGCATTTCATATTAACCTTGTTCTTCTTCACCATAACTAGTTCAATTGACTCAAATGAACTAGCTAAAGAGTTGTTCAATTGCTATGAGATCTTATGTAACTAACAAGACACAATTGAAACAAAGATGATTCGATTCGATTGAATCATCTCATGAACATTATAGCCACGGTTTGCATAAATCATTCCTTAGTAATTTAACATCATAGTAACGGTTTGCATAAAGCATTCCTTAGTGATCACAAACAATTGATGATCACGAACGCACAACCTGTATTATTTCAATTATATAAAATATAATACGGAAAAGAAATAACACAGACACCAGAAATTTTGTTAACGAGGAAACCGCAAATGTAGAATAATCCCGGGACCTAGTCTAGAATGAATACACATTGTATTAAGCCGCTACAGACACTAGCCTACTCCAAGCTAACTTCGGACTGGACTATAGTTGAACCCAAATCAGTCT
>NW_020629699.1:0-154 GCF_003573695.1 Papaver somniferum
TCGGATTGATTCCAGAGAGGTTTGCTCAGATTTTAACGAATTCCTTTTCGAAAGATTAGAAGCTGGTCTAGAAACAATCTAAGTGGAGCCATCATGCTTGTTGTTTGCTAGATTTTATAGGTTTGATTTGGTCGAGTCAGCCTTGTTTGTGATT
>NW_020629699.1:307-618 GCF_003573695.1 Papaver somniferum
TATGATGAGGATAGTATTGATGAAGAATATGAAATATATAGGCATAGTGATGAGGAATCTGTCACTCCCAATGAGCTCTTTAATTATAATATTATTTCTAGTTCAAATCCAAATAATTTTAATAATTATTCACCTATTCAAAAGGACGAGGATTTGACTAGAGATACCCACGTTTTAGACGATGTAGTATTTCATGTTTACAAAGCCGATAATGATTTAGAGGAAAGAGTTTACCCTGAGAATACTGTTTTAGAATCTAGCGATTTAGAAACACTAGTCTTAGAAGATGATAAACTCGTAGAAATGAGTGA
>NW_020629699.1:629-1000 GCF_003573695.1 Papaver somniferum
ATATGATTGTGATGATGGTTTAGAGGAAAGAGTTTACCCTGAGAATACTGTTTTAGAATCTAGCGATTTAGAAACACTAGTCTTAGAAGATGATAAACTCGTAGATATGAGTGAGGATGAACCAGACTTAGAAGAAGCAATTGACCATTTTCAGGAATCCGATGACCTAGAAATTAGGGAAGTTGTGGCTAGTCTTTCTAGAGACACAGAAAACTCTAAGTTTGGGGGTGATTATCATTTTCCGTGTGCTTTAACTCTTAGAAAGTACCCTCCTGTAGGACTTGACATTTGTGCCTCAACCATCTTATAAGATTATCTTCATACACATTTTCCCGAACCTAATGATATCCAGAAAGAAGTTCAGTTGTTAG
>NW_020629700.1:0-439 GCF_003573695.1 Papaver somniferum
ACTGAACCAAAGCTTGGTGGATACTATCCATCTGAAGCTTCTTTCTAATTCCAACCCTCTCTTCCCTTGAGTTCTTAGGCATATAAAGATTTAAGGTGCATATTGGCAACAATAAAAGATGTAACCATGATGCTAAATCTGTAGGATTAGATAATACCTTATCCAACGCGATCTTTAAAGTCCTTGAAAAATGAAGCCTGCATGGTGGGGGGATGCTAGCAATGGTTGTGAACCGCTTCTGATAAACAAGATTTAGTAAATCTAAGTTGAGGACAACATCTGTGACGTCATCTCGCACAACTGATGGAATTGTGTCAGGGGTTTCAAGAGGTTTCACAATTCCATGAATGAGAAATTCCACAGAATTACCAGTAAGTGGTCCAACAGTGACATCACCTACATGAGACGCACATGATTTCTTCCAAGCCTTTATATGCAT
>NW_020629700.1:450-1000 GCF_003573695.1 Papaver somniferum
GTGACATCACCTACATGAGACGCACATGATTTCTTCCAAGCCTGTATATGCATACATGGCGCACACAACCACATCTGCAACTGATTTAGTGTTCGTTCCCAAGCTTCATAAACTATTCTGCTAGATCTGATTCTCTCCCTGCAAGCATGTTGACACTCTGTATTTGGTAGATGTCTATCACGCAAATGCATGTAAAAACCCGACTTGTTGTATCCATTACCACCAGTCCCATTAGAACACCCATCAAATTTTTTGAAAGGACACTGAATACGTACACCATTGGTCATGGTTAGTTTGTCAGTACTCAAGATACAAGGAACCTTACCATTCTGAGATGAGGTGGATGAAGTCTGAGGCAACGGCGACGAACGAGATGTAAAATCCACGACTTCATCTTCATCTTCATCTATGTGTTGAATTCTCGGAGTGTATGAGGTTGCAGATCGAGTTGTAGGCATTGATCTTGAAATACAAGAAACTCTGATATGCACTAAAACACCTCCTTCAGATAAAACACACTCAGACTATTTCAACAGTATAACCTTCACAA
>NW_020629701.1:0-498 GCF_003573695.1 Papaver somniferum
TGATGATGCAATTAAATCCATTGCACCTCAGTACAATGGAGGTTGTAAAGCTTGTGTTGGTGATCACAAATTTTCTGATTGTCCTTGGTCACAGACTAGATGTATCAACCCCAAATGCAATTCAACAAAGGTGAGGATTTTAAACATAGCTCAAACATCATGGAATTATGGTATTGGCTACCTAAAATGCCTAGAATGTGAAGATTTCCAATGGATTTCTGATGCAATCTTTATGAAGAAACAAAAGCAATTAGATAATATTGAAGAACAAATTTGTGCACAACTAAAGATAAAGTGCACAATTAGAAGATAAAGCACAACCAAAACTCATGTCAGAAAAGGTTAATGTAATGTTATCATATTGGAAGTATTCCTCAATGTAATGAGCTGAATTAAGAAATAAAACCATGATTGTGTCCATACTTTTTAAACCCATAGATTCATAAATAAAAGTCTGTTAAAACTTTCAACATAAACTAACTAGCAGTATGTCTGCCA
>NW_020629701.1:509-1000 GCF_003573695.1 Papaver somniferum
ATACGCCAAAATGAGACTCTCAAATCTGTTATCTTTATCATCTCTGGACCAGCTGAAATGACCTATGCTCCTTGGGTTCAATGAGGTAGCAGCTATGACCAATTGTGGTGTTTTTTTGTAACAAGTCTCAAATGTTCCATCCCTTTCTGCTAGCACCAATCTCTGTGTACACACAGAGATAAAAAATTAGCAATTCAAATATACCAAAATTTATTAAATAAACAAACAAATGATAACAAAAACAAAGCATAAACATGATACCCTTGCATGACGAGCAACCCATTTTGGTATTTCAGTTTGCAACTGAGGTTTAATGATTTTCTTATCTATATCATCTGCCTTCTCCACTGGTGAAGCAACATCCATCGTCTTCAACAAATACTTAGCCACAAATTTTGCATTGCATTTTCTGCTGTAGTCTTCATTGGGATTTTTACAAGTGTGTTCTATGTTGCATTCTCTGACTGTGACTGTCATATCATCTTTCTCTT
>NW_020629702.1:0-359 GCF_003573695.1 Papaver somniferum
GGATCTATGGTATTAGCTCGTGGAGTTTGTTAGAGCATAGCTCGGTTGAACCCACCAAGCGTTGGTATGTCAAGTTTGGTTGTCATATTTTAGTGAGCCAAAACTCATTTAAAGAGTCGTTTGATTATGTACTAGAGTCAACTTCGTATATGTTAGCTTGAAAGTATTAGCATATGAGACATTACAAGTATTGCGAAGACTTGAAGAAGTGAAGAAGCAAGGATCTACAACGACAATATCATCCTCCCACTTGAGGTTAGTGATATCTGACTTGAACTATTTCATTCCTAAAGTATCTTTCAAGTCGTGCATATTGAAAAAAAATTACGAAGCATGAATGATTATACTCTAGTTAGACA
>NW_020629702.1:370-1000 GCF_003573695.1 Papaver somniferum
TTTCAAGTCGTGCATATTGAAAACAAAACTGCGAAGCATGAATGATTATACTCTAGTTAGACATAGTATTAAGGAATACAATACGAGGTTTATTGCTTAACCATTAAACTTTGTAGATAAGACATCGACATAATTGTTTGAATGCTATTGTGATTATGTATGGGTATAAGGTGAAGATTTCATCCTAGGAAACAATGCTTTACATTTGTTTTAAGGAAGTAAATTCATGAACTTGTTTTGTGAATCGAAAGAGAAATCGCCAGGCATTATTGGTATTATTATTCATTGCATATCCTTTTGAACTACCAATATGTGTGATTAGTATAACCGTTCATGACTTGTTTATGCTCTTGGTAAAACTAATCACAAAGTCCTGACTTTTGTATTGGTATGACTTTTATTAGTGAAACCGATCTTAAGTAATCACCTGAGATGGTATGATCGATTTTGTTATTGGTATGACCGACTCTGGGTAAAGGGGAACCGATCCTAGTAAGAGGTGCAACCTATCACAAAGGGGAATCGATCCTTGTATGAGATGCATCAAGTTTTTAGTAGAAAGGGGAACCGATCCTATGGACATGTGCAACACGTTTTTGGCAAAGGGGAACCGATCCTATGGACATGTGC
>NW_020629703.1:0-297 GCF_003573695.1 Papaver somniferum
ATATGCCTTGTTTAGCACGCGTGAATTTGCTGCGGAGCATGTCCTTCCATTACTTTTGCCACTTCGCATTGCGCCACAATTGAATGGTCAGCTGTTTGCTAAATACATTTTTTTTTGTGAAAGATATCCCCAGGTGGTTCAAGTAATACGTTAACTACATATCTCTTTTCTTTCCCGTATGGGTTTCTCTCTTTCTTAATTCAATATGGCCAACACATTTGAGCTGGAGAAAAATATCTGCTTTTTCCCACCCTTCAATTTCGCAGGAAAATGGAAGAAAAGCGAGGTGTTTCTGTG
>NW_020629703.1:497-687 GCF_003573695.1 Papaver somniferum
AGCAACTCCTAGGGGTTTATTTGGTGCTTCGCGACGCATCGTGTTTTGATATCTTGGCTTGCATGCTTTCCACGTACCTTTCTGCATACACGTGTCCGATGGTGAGATATATGTGTACACACAACCAAACGTGTAAAAGCACTAATCCGATTTGACAAAGGTCATAAATCACTTGCGATTACTAGGATGC
>NW_020629703.1:698-1000 GCF_003573695.1 Papaver somniferum
GACAAAGGTCATAAATCACTTGCGATTACTAGGATGCATCACTACAGGCAATAACCACAATTATGCTACTTGCATTCAAGGTATACCACTTTTGCGTATAATAAACCCTAAACTAGCAATAGATGTGAATGCAGGTTCAATCAATTGGCCACTCAACTAAACAAGCAATCAAATCATACATGGCGATAAATCTAGTGAATCATGATCGATAATTATGAGGCAAAACTAATTTATTGAACAATAAACATGCTTTGTGAAATCAAATTAATCCATAACCAATAATAAAATTAACTGCTCATGTT
>NW_020629704.1:0-501 GCF_003573695.1 Papaver somniferum
AACCAACTTCGTATAGTTGAGATCAAGCAACTAAACTTATAGTTCACCTAGTTCCGTCTGTATTCCCACGCCTCCGACCTGTAATAAGTCACGTACTTGTAAATATTCCTTTGGTTCGTATTCCAAACAGTAGAGGAACAACAAATCTGTTTGGTATCAACTCTTTTCAACCAAGTGATGTGAGTTCGACAAAAGGCTCTTATGTTTATCTCAATAAACTCCTTTGTAGGGTTCTTAGATCTATCTTATGTACAACTACCAAATTAATTGTTAATATTTTGCAATCAATACTTTCAAATCACAAAGAATTGTATTGATGCTGATCTACACAACTAATCAATCCAATTTACCACAAGGATAAACCGATTATAGTTGGATCCTCTTTTACCGAAACAAGTATTGTGCACACCAAAGATTATGAACCCAAATCAGAAATCTTCAAAGTCTTCTTTGTCTTCAAATCTTCTTAGATCTTCAATAAACACCTGCACACAATCAACT
>NW_020629704.1:512-1000 GCF_003573695.1 Papaver somniferum
CTTCAAAGTCTTCTTTGTCTTCAAATCTTCTTATATCTTCAATAAACACATGCACACAATCAACTTGAATCTCTTGTGATCAATCACGCACAAAACGGAGTCTGTTAACAATGGATTATCACAAGACGTCTTTAGATATACAAACAGTCTAAAGATCTCCGTCGAAACTTCGATCTAGTTTGAGTGAATCTTATATCAGAAGAGAAGATTCTCAAGCATAAAAAAACTAGGTACAATCAAATTTCAACCACGGTTAGTCAATCAAATCAATCGAAAACAAAAGATGAACCGCAGTTATCTAGCTTCCCGCCAACGGTACTAATAGAGCTTCTCAATCCCAAAGAAGTCTTTAAACCGAGCAGTCGTAAGAGATTTCACCTAATTAGGTTACTTTCCTCTCCGAATAGGCGGCTCCACCAGTGACAACACAACTGAGGTAGTTTTGCTGGCTTTGAGGATTAGTTTGCTCGAAATGCAAACTTTGATAT
>NW_020629705.1:0-660 GCF_003573695.1 Papaver somniferum
TCTTCTTCGTCTTCAAATCTTCTTAGATCTTCAATAAACACCTGCACACAATCAACTTGAATCTCTTGTGATAAATCACACACAGAACGGAGTCTGTTAAAAATGGATTATCACAAGACGTCTTTAGATCTACAAACAGTCTAAAGATCCCCGTCGAAACTTCGATCTAGTTTGATTGAATCTTATATCAGAAGAGAAGATTCTCAAGCATAAACAAACTAGGTGTAATCAAAGTTCAACCACCGTTAGTCAATAAAATCAATCGAAAACTAATAATAAACTGCAATTATCTAGTTTCCCACCAACGGTACTAATAGAGCTTCTCAATCCCAAATAAGTCTTTAAACCGAGAGGTCGTAAGAGAATTCTCCTAATTAGGGTACTTTCCTCTCTGAATAGGCGGCTCCACCAGTAACAACACAACTAGGTAGTTTTGTTGGCTCTGAGGATTAGTTTGCTCGAAATGCAAACTTCAATATTCATTGACCAAGGAAGTTTGGAAACCAAGGAATTTCCGAAACCGAATATTCTCAAAGATACGTAATAAAGACAAAATCGGTTTTCATAATTCCTAGAAATGTACTGTCCAATTAATGACACAAATCTCAGTAGAAAATCTCCAACTAGTAAATGCACATTACTAATTTTTATTTTCTAAAG
>NW_020629705.1:671-1000 GCF_003573695.1 Papaver somniferum
TGACCGAAATCTCAGTAGAAAATCTCCAACTAGTAAATGCACATTACTAATTTTTATTTTCTAAAGATATGCATTTTAATTGCTGGAAATTAAAAGCATATAAAACTAAAAAACTTAATTAAAAGATTCCCAATTTATATTTATTTCGATCCGAGATTTTCCTTTAGTTATTAAGGAATAACTTTGAACAATAAAAGGTAAGAATTACTGCATGTGTTCAAAGTATGTCGACATCTTTACTTTGTAAATCCTTTTTCATATTTACAATCTTGGAACCGATTTGCCACACTTCCAAACAAGTTTAGAATTGGTTCATATGACTTCCAAGA
>NW_020629706.1:0-554 GCF_003573695.1 Papaver somniferum
TTTATGGAAAGCTTCTTGTTGAACAGTTGTCCGGGTGAAGCTTGCTCCTTTTTCAGCAGAGGTGTGAACGAAGCAATGAGTTGAGCTAATCCAGGAATGAAACGTCGAATATAATTTACCTTGCCCATAAATATCTGTAGTTACTTCACGGTACGTGGAGGAGGCATGGTGGTAATAGCTTTTGCCTTGTATGGGTCGACTTTGATCCCTTCAGCAGTGACCAGGAATCCTAAGAATTTTCCGAAAGAAACTCCGAAAGCACACTTTAAAGGATTCATTTTTAATTTGTATTCTCTGCATCTTTCAAACACCTGCCTTAGAACTTCGAGATGAGATGCTCGAGTCTTCGATTTTACCACCACATCATCAACATAGTCTTCTACTTGCTTGTGCATCATGTCGTGGAATATGGCAGTCATGGCTCGTTGATAGGTGGCACCAACATTCTTTAATCCAAAGGGCATCACAGTGTAGTGAAAATTCCCAATGGGAGTACGGAACGCAGTCTTGTTGGCGTCATGTTCATACATCTTGATCTTGTTTTACCCACTATA
>NW_020629706.1:597-1000 GCF_003573695.1 Papaver somniferum
TTGGCGTCATGTTCATACATCTTGATCTGGTTGTACCCACTATAGCCGTCCATGAATGAGAACATACCGCGACCACTGGTTGCATCGACGAGCATGTCAATGTTGGGTAGAGGAAAATCATCCTTTGGACAACATTTATTCAAGTTCCTGAAGTCGACACAACATCTGATTTTACCATGTTTCTTCTTAACAGGTACCACATTTGCTAGCCACGTTGGATGAAGAATAGGCTTGATGAACCCTGCTGCCAACAGTTTCTGGATTTCGACCTTGATTTGCTCCTCGACTTCGTGTTTAAATTGTCTGGGCGGTTGTTTGACAGCTTTGGAACCAGGGACGATGTGCAGGTGATGGGTGACGAGTTTGTCATCCAGACCCGACATTTCTTCGTACGTCCAGACGA
>NW_020629707.1:0-454 GCF_003573695.1 Papaver somniferum
AAAAAAAAAAAAAAAAAAAAAAAAAAAAAAAAAAAAAAAAAAAAAAAAAAAAAACCAAAATTTTCTCTTGCTCCCAATTTCAAAAACCAAAAATTTCTCCCATAAAAACCAAAATTTTTCTTTTTCCCATCAAAGCCAAATGTCTCCCGACAAAACCAAATTTTTCCCAAAAAAAGTCCAATCCCATTAAAAAAACCAAATTTTCTTGTAGATAATGTGTTAGTTAAAATTCCTTTTGTATATATTTTGTGCTCATCCATTGTGACTCCGAATATGTTGGAGTTTTGCCTTGGATAACGGAGTTTTAATCCTGCTCTCGCCGAAATCGGGTATTCTCTCTCCTTTTACTCTACTCAGCATGTCCCTTTCCATATGTTGCATTTTAATTCTTTCCATATTTTGAAACTTTGAGGACAATGTTTAGTTTAGGTTTGGGGGTATAGAGTAGATACCA
>NW_020629708.1:0-434 GCF_003573695.1 Papaver somniferum
CTCATTACATTGCTTCAATTGAGATAATGAAAAATTATTTCTTAGTCGGAACCTTCGGTGGTTCTCGAAAAAAGATAGCGAAAAAAATAATCCCTAGAGTCGAGACTAAGAGGAATGTATAAACCAATGCTTCCATAGATTCGATCGTGGTTTACAATTATATCTTCCACACCTGTTCATTTGGGATCAGCTCCCAGATAAGATAAAGAAATGACAAGAATCAAAGAAAAAACGATGATTCAAATCAAGATTTCTCCAGTACCTTATGTTATGTTAAATCACAAAAAGAAAAGAAAATAGAGTCGAGAGAAACCATAGTACTGTTGTCTCAGACTACCTGTCTCTTTGTAGTTGGATCTCCAAGTTTTTGGAATGCTCCAAATTCCACTTGAGAATCAAAATCTGGGTCAATACCAGCAAAAACATCTCTGAAC
>NW_020629709.1:0-586 GCF_003573695.1 Papaver somniferum
CAAAAACTAAAACCTAATCACAAATAACAATTGAATTCTCATTAATCTCTTCAATTCGTTCCTTTTAAGAGAAACTCGGGAATAATTTAACTTTGCATCTCTGAAATTTCCTCATCAAATTTTCTGAAAATCAACCAGAATCGGTTTATGTGTGCATTAGCGTAAATAACATAGCAATTGAGGAAGGACAAATCTTGACCACTCTTTACATAGCCAGAGTTAGCAAAACTATGTTTTGAAATTGTCTTACGTGGAAATTATTATTAATCCATATTTTAGTCGACTCCTATCGAAGCTGATCTAATTAGTCCTATAGAAAGTTAATCTTAAAATTTTGACCTTATTTCTTGACCAAATTATTAAAGTATTCTCAGTCGTGTTCTGCTTTGTGTGATATACCCATCTGTATCTACTCTACCTTCTAACCCAGTGAATGAAACCTATACATATTGATCCGTAATTTGATATTGCTGATTTGTAATCAAGAGGTCGCATGATTTGAGAATGTAAAATATAAAAAATATTCTATAAACAGCGGAGGCAAAATTTAGATTTATGATTTAGAGTTTTTTATGATGATTTTGAT
>NW_020629709.1:597-1000 GCF_003573695.1 Papaver somniferum
ATATTCTATAAACATCAGAGGCGAAATTTAGATTTATGATTTAAAGTTTTTTATGATGATTTTGATGAACAAACATAATTTTCAAACAAATATTTTAGAATGCAAATACATTTTCCCGGTCAATAATGTTTTGTATCGGGAATTGAGCGAAAGTTGTTGTCTTTGTAGGTAGTTGTCGCGAAACAACTCGACCTTCATGGTCTTTCAGGAAAAAAAAAATGTAATAGTACTTGAGAGAGCGATAATGTTCTCTTGCGCGGGTATACCAATTGCCTTTATATAATACGGATACCGTTTCGGTGATCCAACAATCATGATCATATTGTCTTATACGTTCCGGTATCATCCTCGAAATATTTGATTTTTTTCGTTACCAATGGTGCTAACAACAACCAATTACATC
>NW_020629710.1:0-284 GCF_003573695.1 Papaver somniferum
CTGAGTTTGAGGTTTGCGAACTCAAAAACCAGTCACCTTAGGTACGCGTACTGGCGGAACTTTTTCACCCGAAAAAGTCTGCTGAGTTTGGAAACTAAACCAACTCAAAATCCGGTAGCTAAGGTACGCATACCCATACGCGTACCCAAGCTAGTTATTTCTCAAATCGGTAGTTCATGGACTTAAAACAATAAATTATAAGGAATGCAATCTTTGCAAACCGTGGGTATATTGTTCATGAATTGATTCAAATGAATCAAACCGATTTTGTTTCAATTGTGTCT
>NW_020629710.1:295-1000 GCF_003573695.1 Papaver somniferum
ATGGGTATGTTGTTCATGAATTGATTCAAATGAATCAAACCGATTTTGTTTCAATTGTGTCTATGTATAAAGACCTAAGCAATTGAATAACTCTTAAACTAGTTCTTATGAGTCATTCGAACTAGTTATGAGAAAGATGAATACGGTTAATATGAAAGCACTCATATGGCTAACCATTGGTCAACCATTTGTGAACCAACCAATGTACACGTTTAGGTACGGTTACTCAAGCCTAAATGAATACATTTCATTTGTGTGTGACAAGCTAAGTTTCGATCTAACGGTTGAAAGATATTAGCTTGGATAAATCAGGTTTTTCATCTAACGGTGATTATTGAATGCTTTGTTACCAAGGTAACTTAGATTGCAAACCCTGATTTGAAAACTATATAAGGAGACATATAGCAACTGTGCAAAACTAATCCCCACACCTCCCGTGTGATACTAGTTGGTTTGCTTCTCCTTTAATCGTAGGTTTCTTCTCGAGACCCTGTCGATTAACGACTTAAAGACTTCATTGGGATTGTGAATCCAGACGAAACTACTTCTCTTGTAGTTGAGAGATATGATCTTGCCATTTTCTATCGTACGAGTTCAATTGAATAATTAACTTGAGATTATATCTCCGATAGGGCAAGATAAAAAGAAATCACAAACATCTTCATCTCATCGTTTGTGATTCCACAGTATCCAGTTTTGCTACCA
>NW_020629711.1:0-503 GCF_003573695.1 Papaver somniferum
TTAGGATTTTCTTTCATTGTATTTCAATTTCTCCAAAACGTTTGCAATACTTGCAATCAGTATTTGAATTCATTAATTTATCAAAAATTCAGTTCACTTTACTTAAAGGAAAATCTCAATCAAATCCAAAAGAAAATCCTTAACCATCTAGCAATCCAAAACCAGCTAATATCAAAACCCAAATGAAAACCTCACATCTCTCAAAAGTTCATAAATTCATGGGATTATGGAAAGGAAACTAAAGAAAACCATCGAAGAAAGATTTCTGCTCCTTTGCCTCCTCCAAGACTTCCAGAGCCGCCTTTTCCACCTCAAGCTTCCTGGTTAGATCAACAACTTCATTCATCTTCTTCAACACGGAATCACTGGTAGGGAAGGGAACATCGCCCTTTACTGCTTTCCTGATAACTTCAAGTCTTTGACGGAGCCACTTCAGATTGAAGCCAATATCTTCAGCATTCTTCAAGTTGTATTCCCAATCAAAGAGTACATCTTGAGTAACA
>NW_020629711.1:514-1000 GCF_003573695.1 Papaver somniferum
CTTTGACGGAGCCACTTCAGATTGAAGCCAAGATCTTCAGCATTCTTCAAGTTGTATTCCCAATCAAAGAATACATCTTGAGTACCATCATTTCTGGCAGTAATCCGGATATCATCTATGACACGCAAGGTATCCTCCACTTGATTCGTCAGAAAATAACTGCGTTCTGGATCCCGAGTGACAACAATGTGTCCATACATTTCCCACAGTTCCTTGTACATAGCAGCATATCCGATAGGAACGCTAAATCCTCCAACAAGATGGTGATACAGGAGTAACTCACCAATTTGAGGATCAAAGAAAATCCCTGCAGTCGGATACTCATGCACTATAATCTGGTTCTCAACTACTGGAGCAGCATCGGTGATCATAGAGACAATTTCAGAAGAAGTAGCTTCCGCTATTTTGGGTTCGGGTTCCACCGTCTGAGGAACAATTAGAGTTTCTTCTACCTCCACGGCATCAACGACCAGCGCTTCATCATAT
>NW_020629712.1:0-267 GCF_003573695.1 Papaver somniferum
GGAAAACTTGTGGGACCGGGCTCTAGCCGGCCGGCCATGCCATAGTCGGTCCCACACGTCCATTATTTTATTATTATTTGGTGTTTGGTTTCCTGATTTCATGAAAACTCCCCGATTTCAACAAAATATCTTGGTTTTCAACAAATCCCTTTGATTTTATGAAAAATTATCTAAAATCATCAAAATTACATAAAATTGGGAAGAGTGCCTTGGGGCCCGCGCCCATTGGCCGGCCGGCCATGCCACGGCCATTGCCGGTCCCACACT
>NW_020629712.1:278-485 GCF_003573695.1 Papaver somniferum
AGGGCCGCGCCCATTGGCCGGTCGGCCATGCCACGGCCATTGCTGGTCCCACACTCCCATTCCCTATTTTATATTTTAATTTATGTCTCTCATCTCATGGAAGTTCCCTAATTTCGCCAAACTCTCCAGTTTCATGGAATTTCCCTTAAATCAGAGAAAAATACATAAAATCACATAAAACTGGGAAAAGCATGTGGGACCGCGTGT
>NW_020629712.1:496-698 GCF_003573695.1 Papaver somniferum
ATAAAATCAAATAAAACTGGGAACAGCATGTGGGCGTGTCAGCCGGCCGGCCATACCCTAGCCGTGGCCGGTCCCACAACTTGTGATTCCTTGTTTATTTATTATTTTCATCATCTCATGTATTTTTGTCGGTTTCAGCAAAACCATGGATTTTGCATATTTTCTCCAAATGTTGCTCAAACGTGCATCAGAAAATATCAAA
>NW_020629712.1:709-1000 GCF_003573695.1 Papaver somniferum
TCTCCAAATGTTGCTCAAACGTGCATCAAAAAATATCAAAATTCTCGGAACTGAAGCACGGAAACTATGGTCACACGGGCACATCCCCTTGACCGACCAAGGGTGACCCTGAGGCTTGCAAACAGCAGGTCCCTCATGTTTTAATGATTTTAACCTAATTTGCTCAGTTGCTCATATTAGGTTCAAACTCTTTCCAAACAATTGAAAGTTCGCTTAAACGACCATCTACTGGTCCCACGACCATCAAGAGCCTGTCTCATGACCTCTTGGTTGGCCCCTCATGTTTTCTAC
>NW_020629713.1:0-434 GCF_003573695.1 Papaver somniferum
CAACTTTTGAAAATACATCACATGCTTTGATCATGATGAAGTTATATACATGTGTGTATATTAGTGTGAGTTTTATGAAAAACCCTCGTTTTTTGAAAACGTATATTCGTACCATCGTTAGTTTTGAAAACTAACTATAATCCATGATTTAGGAGAGATTTTTTTTTTAATATGAACCTAGGTCCAGTGGTAAAACTTGGTGTATGAGCTTTCATGTATACCAAGGTTTTATCATAAAAGAAGTGAATTTTCATGAAATTGGAATAATCCTTCGTTTTAAAGACAAATAATGATGACACGAAGGAAAATATGTATGATGAACTTGTGTCCAGTGATAAAATTTTGCTTATGAGCTTTCATGTAAATACAAAACTTTATCATATGTATGAGATGTGAGCTTTCACAATATTTTTTGAAATAAACCTTCGTTTTAA
>NW_020629713.1:445-1000 GCF_003573695.1 Papaver somniferum
TCTTTAATGTAAATACAAAACTTTATCATATGTATGAGATGTGAGCTTTCACAATATTTTTTGAAATAAACCTTCGCTTTAAAGACAAATAACGACGATGCGAAGGAATTTTTTTTTTGTATATATGTATATGCAGCCGTGACATATATTGTGCAAAATATGATGATATATTTTATTTTCATGAGTTTGTTTTCATTAAATAAAATCCTTGAGAGTTTATGTATGCAAGTTGCATTAATTGCTGCTTTTTCGAAAAACCAGAAACGTGGGTTTTGAGGAACCTTCGAAGATAGACAATATATTTATGATGAAATATTTTATTGTTGTAAACTTCATAGGTCATTTGTGTGAATGTTCACATTATGAAAATTGTGTCCGTGATTTTATGAAAAATCAGTTTCGAAATTAATAAAGTTTCGTTCGTTTTTGCAGTTTTCGAAGAGACGAACGATTTTGAGGTGTTAACTCTAGTATTACTATCACCATTGTTAGTGAAAGTATAAAAGGTAAGAGTTAAGAGTTACCAGTTTTTGCTTGTATTTCCTTGATTTATAT
>NW_020629714.1:0-160 GCF_003573695.1 Papaver somniferum
CAGATAAACGCCTTGAGCCAATTTTCGTGAATTACTGGTAGGGTTCTGTCATCTGTGTTGGTCAATTTGTAGTATCCTCCGGCCACGGATTCAGCGACCATGAATGGTCCTTCCCAATTGGAGTTCCTTGTAGAATGAAGACCGCGCTGAACTGCTTTGA
>NW_020629714.1:171-563 GCF_003573695.1 Papaver somniferum
TTCCGGTAACCTCTCACTATGTTAAGGTTCAATCTCTGGGACACCTTAGCCTAATATTGATGTATTATGTTTTCTCGTATTTCGTCGATATGTGATATATTCCACTGATTCGGATGTTAGAAAAAACGCTTTAAAATTACCAATTTTTCCATGGACTGTGTTTTGATCCCTAGACCTATTGCCCATTAGTTGTTTTTTCTTTTGAATAGATAAAACAATAGTCCCACATTGACTAAAATCTAAAGAGTTTTAGACATAAATACCATAGAGTTGGCTATAAGGGCATGGCCCTTGGGTCATTAGACTTTTGTGCTTGGGGGGGAGGCTTAGACTAGGGCAAGGTTGCCTTTCCCGTACGCGCGGTGCTTCGCACAGAAGCACGCACGCCGCCG
>NW_020629714.1:628-762 GCF_003573695.1 Papaver somniferum
GTCGGTCGGTCGGGTCGGGCTCGGGCTCGGGCTCGGGTGTGGGTGTGGGTGTGGGTGTGGGTGTGGGTTCATTAGATCCTATCTTTTTGCTGAAATTTTTGGTACGTGTTTTCCACACAAGTAGAAGAATCTTT
>NW_020629715.1:0-432 GCF_003573695.1 Papaver somniferum
TGCTGAGTCGAGCAAAATAAATAAGAATGTTAATCATGGAATCAACATAAAATTATCAGAGTGTTCGAATCAGAATCACGTTTCTGCAGAGTTCTGGATTCAAAACCCTAATTTTACCGAGATAATGATTTACTGCAAATCACATAGGACCGGCTACATGGGATGACGGGTTCACCATATAACACCCAAATGCTCGAATGAGCAAAAATACCAAAGTCTCTTGAGGACCAGTTGGTGAAAGAATGATTAAATGCTGGTTTAATCATTTACTGAAATAATGCTCGTGTGAGCAACAAATCCTAAAACCTGATGTAGAAAATATGTGGAGACACCAAGAGGTCATGAGACCGGCTCTTGACGGTCGTGGGACCAATAGATGGTCGTTTGAGCGAACTTCCAATTGTTTGGAAAGAGTTCGAACCTAATATGAGC
>NW_020629715.1:443-1000 GCF_003573695.1 Papaver somniferum
CTCTTGATGGTCGTGGGACCAGTAGATGGTCGTTTGAGCGAACTTCCAATTGTTTGGAAAGAGTTCGAACCTAATATGAGCAACTGAGCAAATTAGGTTAAAATCATTAAAACATGCGAGACCAGCTGTTTGCAAGCCTCAGGGTCACCCTTGGTCGGTCAAGGGGATGTGCCCGTGTCACCATAGTGTCCATGCTTCAGTCCTGAGAATTTTGATATTTTCTGATGCACATTTGAGCAACATTTGGAGAAAATATGCAAAATCCATGGTTTTGCTGAAACCGGCAAAAATACATGAGATGATGTAAATAATAAGTAAAACATGGGATTTCAAGGTGTGGGACCGGCACGGGTAGGGCATGGACGGCCGGCTGACAGACGCGGTCCCACATGTTTATCCCAGTTTTATGTGATTTTATGTGTTTTCTCTAATTTGAGGGAAATTTCATGAAACTGGAGAGTTTGGTGAAATTAGGGAACTCTCATGAGAGATAAAATAATAATAAAATAGGGAATGGGAGGTGGGACCGGCATGGCTAAGACATGGCCGGTCGGCCA
>NW_020629716.1:0-541 GCF_003573695.1 Papaver somniferum
CATGAATTGAAGGAGTTTTCCTGAGTTCAAGGAAGCAAAAATATTAAAATAATAAAAAACAAGGGCGTGTGGGACCGTGGAAGGCATGACCGGCCGGCTAGGGACCGGTCCCACGAGTTTTCCTAATTTTTTAATATTTTTTAGGTATTTTGATGATTTTAGGGAATTTGATGAACTCAATGAAAATTAATAATAAAATAATAAAACAAAGGGGCGTGTGGGACCGTCTAGGGCATGGCCGGCCGGCCAAGGCCCGGTCCCACAAGTTTTCCATAATTTATTTTATTTTATTATTATTTGATGATTTGTGCAAAAATACCATGAAATCAAGGAGGTTTTCATGAAATTAGAGAAATAATAATAATAAAATAATAAGGAACCGTGGGTGTGGGGCCGGTTGGGACCAAGGCGTGGCCGGTTCCCCACACTCCTTTCGTTAATTTTATATTATTTTTTATGGATTTATGGAAGTACCATGAAACCGAGGAGTTTCCTCAAGACGAAGGAGATTTGATAAAATGAGAGAATTTTCATCAAATCA
>NW_020629716.1:741-1000 GCF_003573695.1 Papaver somniferum
AAATAAAGGATCACAACTCCTGGATTGATGATTCTGTCAAGGATTTGATTCGTGTTCAGAACGATTCAAAGGTCGAGTTTGCAAATCTTCAACTGCAAATAAACCAACTCTTGGATGGTCATGCCAGAATCCTTGCTAATCAGAATATTCTGATACAGAATCAAAAGAAGCTCATCATGGACTGCACCAAGGCTAGACAGCTTGGTCGGGTTATTGATCGCAAAGTTAGTGTCTAACTCATGAACATGGTGTATCTACA
>NW_020629717.1:0-354 GCF_003573695.1 Papaver somniferum
AAGGGTATAACCAAATACCTCTCGCTGAAGAAGATCAAGAACATGCTGCTTTCTTTTCCCCTAGAGGTTTATATTGTTACACGAAAATGCCATTTGGTTTGCGAAACGCGGGAGAGACAGGTGTTCGCAAAATGGATACATAAAACATTAGAATTATACGTGGACGACATGTTAGTAAAGAGTAAAGAAGCTAAAGACCATGTACAAGACTTGAGGGAGATTTTTGAACAAATGCGGCAATATAACATTAAATTGAATCCTGAGAAGTGTACTATTGGAGTTGCATCGGGAAATTTTTTAGGCTACATTGTATCAAAGGAAGGAATACAGGTTGATCCAGAAAAAGTGCAAGCA
>NW_020629717.1:365-736 GCF_003573695.1 Papaver somniferum
CCGGGAAAAATTTTAGGATACATTGTATCAAAGGAAGGAATACAGGTTGATCCAGAAAAAGTGAAAGCAGTTCGTGACATGCCAACACCAGCAACAATAAAAGATGTACAGAAGTTGAATGGGCTTCTAGCTTCGCTGGGGAGATTCATTTCGCGATCATCAGACAAATGCAAATATTTTTTCGATATACTCAAGAAGGGTGCAAAATTCAAATGGAGTGATGAATGTGAAAAGGCTTTTCAAGGAATCAAAGAACATCTTATGAATACAACTATTTTACAAAAGGCAGAACCAGGAGAATAATTATTGATTTACCTTGCGACAACGTCGCATGCATTAAGTGTTGTGTTATTGCGAGTAGACGCAGGAGT
>NW_020629717.1:855-1000 GCF_003573695.1 Papaver somniferum
TGTGTTATTGCGAGTAGACGCGGGAGTGGAGAAACCCATTTATTACATTAGCAAAACTTTTATTCCCGCTGAGAAGAATTACTCAAAGATTGAAAAGTTAATCTTAGCATTAGTTTATGCATCATTTAAGCTCCGGATATACTTT
>NW_020629718.1:0-499 GCF_003573695.1 Papaver somniferum
AACGGGTTTTCGCTATGTCACGAGCCCCTGCATGATTGAGGAACTTTCTCTCTTCACCAATCACATCCAGTATGAAAAATCTTGATGCCATCTACCGCAACAATGTCGACTCACTGACAAAGCCAGTTCGTGGTAAAGTTATACTTTCAGGAGCATTCAGGTTGAACTCTCAGTACACCTTCATCTTACAGACGCTCAACTCATCAACTAGTTCGTGAATGTAAAAGGCTCACTGGATGAAGTAGCAAAGATTATATCTATAATCATGGTTCTAGCCTTTTCGGTCTTTGGAGCAACTTCAACCATGGTATCAACATCAACAATAATTCTAGAGGAACACCATCCATTATCTCAGCATCGACAAGGATCTCTGGAGCGTAATCATGGTCTCAGCACCAACAACGGTCTCAGGAGCAACATCCTCAGGGCTTCATCAACTAATCATTCTCTGAAGTGTTACACATGAAGCGGACTCCTCTAAGAACCAATGATTCATATC
>NW_020629718.1:510-1000 GCF_003573695.1 Papaver somniferum
GGGCTTCATCAACTAATCATTCTCTGAAGTGTTACACATGAAGCGGACTCCTCTAAGAACCAATGATTCATATCAATATGTGTAGACATGATAACATGCTCACATGAAAGTCTTCCCAAAGCTGGCACGACTGGTGGGCATAATCCAAAGTCTCTACAAGATGTTCTCATCACCTCTACAAATGAGATACAACACATTTCAGGCCATGGGTTTGCAAAAACGTACCAATGGGTGAGGAATGGGACAATGCTTCCTCAACTAAAGATGTTCGTCTATGTATCTTCTACAACATACCAAAAGGGCGCATTGATCGGACATACGAGCTGAAAGATATGGCCTTTATAGTCAGGTTTATGAAATATGAAAAATCTGTACGGGATTACAAATCACAAATGTGCACGCTTCGTTGGATAACCTCTACAACTCCGAATTGAGTGATTCTTTTCTCATGTGACAACTCAGTCTCTTAGCTTCAAAAATTGGGGTCAAG
>NW_020629719.1:0-1387 GCF_003573695.1 Papaver somniferum
TGTATTGTTGTGTATCATGTTCTTGATGTGTATGTTACTGTTGTACTAATGATAGAGACATATTCATCTAATAAAGTTGTTACTTAATTGTTCTGCATAGTTTTTCAGATGTAGGAGAGTGTGATTAAACTAGGATTAATGAATGTTTCAGTATATGGGTTAATCATAATCATGTTTAATCCTAAAGTATATCGATCATGAAGATGAAATTCCAATATTCTTCTAAAATCCGCATGCATGGTTCTTCTCGAAGTAGTGATTATTTTCTCATTTTGCTTCATTGTAGTTACTCAAAAGTGAACAGTAACATACGAAATTCTTGTTTGGATAAGATGTCACTTGAAGATGTTTCTGCTGCCACACTGAGAAGTGTTAAAAATTCCAAAGATAAGACGAATGTGGATGATGAATTCTTCAAAAGGTCTTATACAGTTGCAAGGAAACATCTCGTCCATGTAATGCCCCTCCTTACTGATTCAGAGAATGAACGAACTGTTCTATCGATTTCTCCAGATCGTGTGATACGGTTTTGTTTCCAGAATAAAGAGTATCCGACTTCTCCAATTGACTTAAAGATTTTCCATAACCCACTGCACTCTTATGAAGGATGGATGAGATATACGATTAGTAATGACCATGTCAGGAACAATCTGATCAAGGCACAAATCACGAATGTTGTCATGGCGTCTGCAACACTCCAGATTAGGAAATATGTTGCAGGTTTTATTATTTTCATCTCTATATAGTGCATTGATAACCTTACGTCCATATGTAAAAAGAGCGAAATGACTATTGCTTTAGAGAGTGTAGCTGTTCTGCTGAATCTTCCGGTTGTAGGAGATTTTAGCTTATATAACGAAGAATAAATAATGCACGCCACTTTAGTGAAGAAGGAAGAGGGATATAATCGGTAGGAAAACGATGAAAATTGTTTCTATACTTGGTGGGCGTCTGAATGGTTTCTTACGAAAGCGAAACCGGATCAGGTATTCGATGACACGCTTAGTGTCGCTGCGTTTTTATCCTTATGGTTGTCTAGAGATATTTTTGATGATGGCCCTGGCATGAAAGAAATAAGACAGAATCTTGTTAAATTTTTTATTAAACTGGTGCAAGGTATTGCTTTTCCCATAGGTAGCTTGTTCCTTTGTTCTTTGTATTCCCATCTGGATTGCCTAACAACGTACATGTATGCTTCTAACGGATATATGAAGGTAGAATCATATGGTCACATCGCCTTTATCTAAGCATGGTTGTGGTAGCATTTCAAAGATTATGCTCCTAACCCTGTAGCTTCGCTTTCTAGTAGATATGGTGGTGCTAGAATACTTCGTTGGCTGAAGAAGTGTCCAAGACCTGGCTCAAGGCTCATCGATTTCTTTGACAA
>NW_020629720.1:0-412 GCF_003573695.1 Papaver somniferum
CTCTCATTTCAATCATTGAGACATTCTCATAGGACACTATGTAGCCGTTATTCACAGACTGATTCACGTCAGAGCAATTCTCAAAGTGATTGAGACTTTTCATCACTTTCGTCACTAGGCGAAGATAAACTTGATCAAAGCGAAACGCTTTACCAACACACGATTTTGAGATAAAAGATAAGCAATGAATGCTCAGATCGAAATGTCAATTTTGTATGATCTAGTCTATATAGCATACGACTTTTGTCTCATAAGAAGTAGGATATAAAAGAGATAGACTTTTGAGTGATAGATAAGTTCAAGTCTCCACATACCTTTTTGTTGATGAAGTTCCACGGTTCCTTGTATAGATCTTCGTCGTTGTATGATGAATCGCCATGAAGTCCTTGAGCTCAACTACACTTTTCTATCC
>NW_020629720.1:423-1000 GCF_003573695.1 Papaver somniferum
TATAGATCTTCATCGTTGTATGATGAATAGCCATGAAGTCCTTGAGCTCAACTACACTTTTCTATCCTAGTCCGAGACTTAGCTATGTAGGCTAGAAATCAAGACTTATAGTTTTGATCAATAACATTGACAAACATGCTTGAGATAGCAACACATACGAGGTTGACCGAGCTATGCTCTAACACTTTACAAAAGTTTATGTTTAACAAATTCATGCATTGTCTGGTTGTGCTTTCCAAGCATTGTTTAACTTTGAATTACGAAAGTTCTGTTATTTCTTTTAATCTTTCCATTGCTTGGAAAGGAATCGTAATTCTTTGTTCGTCTTTATGAGTTGTTTGGAAATAAGAATTTCCATTTGATTGCTTGGAAAATGAGAATTCCATCTATGGTATATAGGATAATGCTCCTTCATTTATACCTATGTACTGTTGAGGTGGAGGCTGAATCACCATATTAGTATCTAGGTGGAGGCTGAATCACCATATTATACATTGTTTGGAAGGAGTTAGTACCATATACATGATTGTTTACTTCTGTGAATTGGTTGTGTTTAGTGTTTAGGGAAAACATGAAT
>NW_020629721.1:0-191 GCF_003573695.1 Papaver somniferum
ATTACCTTAGTCGCCCAACCCAAGTCATATGCTTAAGCTGAGAATCCAAGGTGCCTCTCCCGGATGGGCTTTATTGACCCCAAATCTCCATGACTCAGGTTCCGGTGGCGGTGTAGCCTTTCCCTAAGCCATGCAACAGGTACCCCCTAATATGACGTACTTTAGGGTCTTACATTTGCCTCTTGCAAATT
>NW_020629721.1:339-602 GCF_003573695.1 Papaver somniferum
AACAGGTACCCCCTAATATGACGTACTTTAGGTCTTACATTTGCCTCTTGCGAAATTTTATTCGCGAACTAGGGTGTACGCCATAAAGGTTCGCCCCTTTCTTTTTATGTCATTATTCTGTGATTATCTCTGCGAAAATTTCGCACATCATGGTCTTGTTTTGATATGAAAAATCTTGCAATTATTTTTTCAGAATCGATAACTTCTCAAAGCTTCTTACTGATAATATCTTTTTAAGTACAACCTGTTCCATGGTCTATCAA
>NW_020629721.1:613-1000 GCF_003573695.1 Papaver somniferum
TTCTGTGATTATCTCTGCGAAAATTTCGCACATCATGGTCTTGTTTTGATATGAAAAATCTTGCAATTATTCTTTCAGAATCCATAACTTCTCAAAGCTTCTTACTGATAATATCTTTTTAAGTACAACCTGTTCCATGGTCTATCAAGTCTATGACCAACATCTCTACCTTCTGGATCCATTAATCTGTAAGCTCCTGTTCCAACTATCTCTTTAATGATGTAAGGTCCATCCCATTTTTTCGCTAATTTTCCACCATTTTCTCGCTGATATATTGGTGTTTCTCGCAGAACTAAATCTCCTGGTTGAAATTCGCGTATTTTGACACGTTTATTATATTCTCGGGCTAATCTTCGCTGATAATTCTCCATATGTTGTAAAGCTTTT
>NW_020629722.1:0-283 GCF_003573695.1 Papaver somniferum
TGTAACTACACAAGACAGAATTGAAACAAAGATGATTCGATTTGATTTGAATCGGCTCATGAAATTTAGCCACGGTTTGCATATTGCATTCCTTAGTAATTTAAGTTTCATGTTCAGAGCACATCTTTAGATCATAACCCACTCAATTTCGCAAACAAGTTCAATGACTTAAGGCAACCGGTAGAGTTTCCAAACTCAGCAGAAAGTCTCGGCAAAGAGACTTCCGCAGTTCGCGGACAAAACACGCAAACGAGTTTTTGGAAATCCCAGCAGAAATTCTCGG
>NW_020629722.1:294-961 GCF_003573695.1 Papaver somniferum
GTTCGCGGACTAAACACGCAAACGAGTTTTTGGAAATCCCAGCAGAAATTCTCGGTAAGAGAACTTCCGTCAGTTCGCGGACTGAGTTCGCAAACTGAGTTCGCGGACTTGGCAAAGCCAATTCCTCTGGTTTCTCTCAATCAACAAAGTTAGCAAACTTCGGATTAAGGAATAGTACTTATGCACATATGTGTTACCACACAATGCTTATATCCATCATTGGTTATATAGACCTAAACTCTCATTACAACCATTGAAACATTCTTAGAGGACGTTATATAGTTGTTATACTATTTCTCGTCAAAGCGATTTTCAAAGTGATTGAAACATTATGACTTTCGTCACTAGGTGAAGATAAACCTAATCAAAGCGAAACGCTTTACCAACACATGATTTCGAGATATAGATAGGCGAGATATACTCGGCTCGAAATATCAAATGTGTATGATCCAGTCTATATAGCATACGACTTTTGTCTCATAAGAAGTAGGAGATAGAAGAGATAGACTTTTGAGTGATAGATAAGTTCAAGTCTCCACATACCTTTTTGTTGATGAAGTTCCACGGTTCCTTGAGTAGATCTTTGTCGTTGTATGATGAATCGCCATGAAGTCCTTGAGCTCAACTACACTTTTCTATCCTAGTCCGAGACTTATATATGTAGACT
>NW_020629723.1:0-548 GCF_003573695.1 Papaver somniferum
ATTTCAAAATACAACGAAACGATGAACCTATGCAAAATAGGGAAGAAAATAATAAATAATTAAAAATATTGACCAGGGTGCTGGGAGCACGGACACACGACCGACCGACCGTGTCGTGGTCAATCCCACGCCAGTTTTATATTTTTAATGCATTTTTATTATTTTCCATGATTTGATGAAAATTCTCTCGTTTTATCAAATCTCCTTCGTCTCGAGGAAACTCCTCGGCTTCATGGTGTTTTCATAAACCCATGAAAATAATATAAAATTAAGGAAAAATAGTGTTGGGCGTGACCATTGGCCAACCGGCCATGCCTTGGTCCCAGCCAGCCCCACACCTTATGGTTCCTCATTATTTTATTATTATTATTTCTCTGATTTCATGAAAAAACTCCTTGATTTCATGGTATTTTGCAAAAATTAGGAAATAAATAATATTAAATTGTGAAAAACTCGTTGGACCGGTCCCTAGCCGGCCGGCCATGCCCTAGACAGTACCACACGCCCCTTTATTTTATTATTATTTATTTTATTTTCCTTGAAATCAA
>NW_020629723.1:559-1000 GCF_003573695.1 Papaver somniferum
GCCCCTTTATTTTATTATTATTTATTTTATTTTCCTTGAATTTATCAAATTCCTTGATTTCATGGTATTTCTCTCAAATTAGGAAAAATTCCCTCAAATCATGAAAAATACATTAAAAATATATATAAAATTATGAAAACTTGTGGGACCGGGCCCTAGCCGGCCGACCGCGCCTCCACGGTCCCACGCGCCCTAGCCAGCCGGCCGCGCCTCCACGGTCCCACGCGCCCTTGTTTTTATTATTTTAATATTTTTTGCTTTCCTGAACTCATGAAAACTCCTTCAATTCATGGAAACTCCCTAAATTCATCAAATTTCTCAAAATTCATGAACTTTTCATAAAATCATCAAAATATTATAAAATCAAGGAAAATGCACCACGGGACCGTGGCCACGACCGGACGACCATGCCTTGGCCTCGGCGGTCCCACGCCTCCTTAT
>NW_020629724.1:0-214 GCF_003573695.1 Papaver somniferum
GCCAGGAAAACTGCCTCAACACATTGATCCTCTTGGTGTTGAGACGTGAAAATACCTCAACACTCATCACTGTTTTGCCAAGCAAACTGCCTCAACACATTGATCCTCTTAGTGTTGAGACGTGAAAATACCTCAACACTCATCACTGTGTTGTCTGGAAAACTGCCTCAACACATTGATCATCTTAGTGTTGAGACGAGAAAATTCCTCAACA
>NW_020629724.1:414-673 GCF_003573695.1 Papaver somniferum
AAATTGCCTCAACACATTTTTCCTCTTAGTGTTGAGACGTGAAAATTCCTCAACATTCATCACTGTGTTGCCAGTAAAACTGCCTCAACACATTTTTCCTCTACGTGTTGAGACAAGAAAATTTATCAACACTCATCGCTGTGTTGCCAGGCAAACTGCCTCAACACATTTTCCTCTTAGTGTTGAGACATGAAAATTTCTCAACACTCTTGCCAGGAAAACTGCCTCAACACATTTTTCCTCTTAGTGTTGAGACGTG
>NW_020629724.1:873-1000 GCF_003573695.1 Papaver somniferum
TTTTTCCTCTTAGTGTTGAGACGTGAAAATTCCTCAACACTCATCACTGTGTTTCCAGGCAAACTGCCTCAACACATTTTTCATCTTAGTGTTGAGACGAGAAAATTCCTCAACACTCATCGCTGTA
>NW_020629725.1:0-293 GCF_003573695.1 Papaver somniferum
ATCTTCATATGCCTGGTTGCTGCTTTCCTCGACCTCAACCACGGTCACAGACTTTCCACTCTTTCTTCCTCTAGCGTCGACGACGACACGTACATCCTCCTATGATAAAATTAAAGAGTGTTAATCTCGGGACTCAGTACAATCTCAAGAGTCATAAGTTTACTTACAGACGATCCAGCTTCAGCACGAGCCGATCCATACCGGGAAGGAGCTCTAACAGTCCGCTTAGGCCTTGCATTATGATGAGTAGTATTCTTCTTACAGTCCTACGACAAATCATTTTCTTGTGATCA
>NW_020629725.1:493-830 GCF_003573695.1 Papaver somniferum
GCCGATCCATACCGGGAAGGAGCTCTAACAGTCCGCTTAGGCCTTGCATTATGATGAGTAGTATTCTTCTTACAGTCCTACGACAAATCATTTTCTTGTGATCAACAATCGAACAGAGACAGGAAAGGAGAAGAAGAAGAAGAAGTGTACAACTTACAGAGATAGACGTTTCCATTTCACGCTTCGACTGAAGATCATCTTGAGAAGAAATGCTATTGCTCGACATGACAGCAAGGAGGTAGGATCAAAACTTCTCTGCACGATGAAACTGACTCAGGAATGGAAGAAATATTTGCGTGGATCATAGATTTGGAGTCTTGAGGATATATATATATAT
>NW_020629725.1:841-1000 GCF_003573695.1 Papaver somniferum
GCATGGATCATAGATTTGGAGTCTTGAGGATATATATATATATATATATATATATATATATCAGGTGATAGTTATGTATTCAACTCAGTTACGAGTTCCACTGAAACCCTAGACTTCAAATATCGATACCGGAGACAAGGAGGAAAATAACACACTGGC
>NW_020629726.1:0-158 GCF_003573695.1 Papaver somniferum
ATCATCATCAACAATAGGAGCATCACAAATTCGAAGGAAAGTTGAAGACGTTTTAGGTTTACAAGCAACAATACAGAAATGAGCAGATTTCATATTCAAGTAAAGCAACAAGACAAGGAGAAGAATTTTTACAAGTTGAAGACTTTATGTACAAGAGC
>NW_020629726.1:169-671 GCF_003573695.1 Papaver somniferum
GAGCAGAATTTTTACAAGTTGAAGACTATTGTACGAGAGCGAATATTATCAAGATGAGAATTCAAGAAGTTTATGATATCGAGACATATAAGTTGTGAAGAATCAAGCGGTAAAGTACTTACACCATGACCTTTGTACTTGCATTTTTTATTTTATCATATTTGTATATTATTTTCTCTTGTTTCAAAAAGAAAAATAAAAACTTGGGACATGGTCATTGTTATGCTAAGTCCCTTGTCAAAAAAAAAAAAAAAAGACAAGAGAAAATTTTGTTAGTTTTATTATTTTGTTTTGTTTTTATTTTGTATTTGTTTTATTTTTCTTGTTTCAATTAAAAAAAAAACAAAAAAAAACAAAAGAAAAAAAAACAAAGGAATTAGGGGAAAGAATCACATTGTCAAGATTCTACGAAGTTCAAGAGTTATCATCGACAGTTGAAGACCGAAGTTCAAGATTTCATCATCAAGAGTTGAAGACCGAAGACGTTTCTATGGATGCTGTG
>NW_020629726.1:871-1000 GCF_003573695.1 Papaver somniferum
ATCCGACCAGGGAATAAAACCCCTCTTTCTTTTATAGTCCTCCTCTGCCTTGTACGATTTCCAAATCTACTTGCTCGTCTGAATGTTGGCCCAAAATAATTAGAGCCAGCCCAATTCAAAATCCCATCA
>NW_020629727.1:0-509 GCF_003573695.1 Papaver somniferum
AAATGTTTAAAGAATGAAAAAAAATAAACTCAGTAATTTATAACTTTGAAGGTTAACAAAATAAAAAAATCACAAAAGATTGTAAAAGTTAGCATTATTAAACTCAGTTGAATGAAGTTTCTCATTTTCAAAGTTTTGATTTTTCACTGCCCTTTGATTCTGATTTACATTTATCAAAAAATGTTTAAGGAAAAAAATCTAAACTTTTCTTTAATTAGGTCGTCATTTTTTGGGTCCTTATAAAATGTAGGAATTACCAATAGGTACCATTATAGTGTTCTTAGTCAGTGGCAGGTCCACAAACTAAAGCCCAGTAATCAGAGGTCCATAATTAAAAGAAAACAGAAAAATGGACCCAAATTTTTAATTCCAGTCCTATACACGTGCGACACTAGACATACGTAATTTTAAAATACCCATATTACCCTAGATATACATAAACATTTCTCCTAAATCGTAATTCATTTTCTTCATTTTCTTTTTTTGTATCTGTTCAGAAGAAGAGCTCT
>NW_020629727.1:520-977 GCF_003573695.1 Papaver somniferum
TAGATATACATAAACATTTCTCCTAAATCGTAATTCATTTTCTTCATTTTCTTTTTTTGTTTCTGTTCAGAAGAAGAGCTCTGGCGATGGCGACAAAAACAATAAAAAATGTCTTTCATCGATTGATCAAATATCATCAAGCTTTTCTTTCTATTGATCATCTAGAACACCCAAAACAAAGGTGAAATTCTTGTTTTAGTCCCATTTTTACCTGTTTTAGGGTTTTAATTTTGTTTTCAATCTATTCTTCTTCACTAGAAGAGTTAATTTATTTGTATAATTAGTTTATTTTGGTGTTCCTACTAAAACTTGAATGATTGATTATGTAATTAGATTCACAAGTTACAAATTGGTAGTATAGATTTGAGTTTTTAAAGTTTGATTGTAGATCCGTGATTGTATGATCCAGCAGTACATATATGTCGTACTGAAGAATACAAGCAATTGATCGTGAAGA
>NW_020629728.1:0-549 GCF_003573695.1 Papaver somniferum
ATATGGAAACCACTCCCCCTTAGACAATGATCCGAAAATCATATGTATATGTAGTAGAACTACACATTAATTCTCCCCCTTTTTGTCAATAAAATTGGCAAGTGTACAAGAACGGGATCCTAATGAAATTTCCGAGAAGAGACATTTCATAGACTAAAAGAAAAATACATACCAACTTAATTTAGATGCAATCATAAAGTCGAAGCTAAATGCATTCATCAAGGAGTTTTAAGATACAAGATAACCCCTATAAAATTCCACAGCCGCATACCCCGCAAGATTTTACCATTAAGCACAAGTTCAAAAGAACTCTCCCCCATTTGATGTCATTCCCGAAAGAACAACAAGAGGGACCTTAATTTCGAAAGAAAAGAAGGATTTTTAATTGGACACCAAAAACCATAGGAATGATTTTCTATATACAAAACTCAATCAAATTAATCACAAGTAAACCCATGATTAATTTAATTGGAATACGCAACTAAATCAAACCACAAAAGTGATCAATTTAATTGATTGTGCTCAACATAAGTAAGCTTATGGAGCTAC
>NW_020629728.1:577-1000 GCF_003573695.1 Papaver somniferum
ACGCAACTAAATCAAACCACAAAAGTGATCAATTTAATTGAAAGTGCTCAACATAAGTAAACTTACGGAGCTACGACTAAGGTAATCATACGGAGAAGACTAACTTAATCGTTCACATACTCAACATAAGGAAAACCTTACGGAATATACGACTACATTAACCAATAGAACATGATTAGTATAGCCGTTCATATACTCAACACAAAGACTTGTGGTGTAGTTGCATGAAATCCTACACTACACCCCTCATATGATTTCATTGTTGATCAACTCATTTTTAGGTTTACACTCTTAATTTTATTGATAAATCTTTGGATATTCTTACAAGAAAGATAAAAAAATCAAGAATGATCTCTGCTCTGGATTTTCTCTCTCCTATTAACTTGTTTCTTACTCAAAAAAGATCTCTCCATCTCTTTACAA
>NW_020629729.1:0-392 GCF_003573695.1 Papaver somniferum
AGTAAGTGTGACGGTTGCTGAAGTCAAAGAGTGGGAAAGTGTGAAATCGTGTTAAAACCAGTTACTCATCGTGCGGAGACTTGGTTGATCGTCCACCCACTACTTCATTAACTCCTTCAACCGCTTGCACGACTTAGTCACATTCTCATCGTGGATGAACAAGCGTGCCGTAGACCGCCAGACCAAAATCCTAGTTAATATCCCCTATGTGACACGATTGATGTCTCGTGATGGTGGAGTCTGCAAGGCAGATGTGTATTTTTTTAGTCAGTTGTTGACTTGATGAGACGATGAGTCTTTGTATTGCTGAGTCCAACAAGATTTAAGAATGTTCTAGAATTCATGAGTTGAACATGTCTGTTGAGATAGGTGTATAATTGTTAAATGAATGT
>NW_020629729.1:403-537 GCF_003573695.1 Papaver somniferum
CAACAAGATTTAAGAATGTTCTAGAATTCATGAGTTGAACATGTCTGTTGAGATAGGTGTATAATTGTTAAATGAATGTTGATAGCTAAAGTGAGCTAATACCAAAGTCCATTGAAGACTAGTTGGTGAAAGGA
>NW_020629729.1:547-1000 GCF_003573695.1 Papaver somniferum
ATAACATTAAAAAAAGAATGACATCTTAAAATAAATGAGGTTTAAAACCAAAACTGATAAGAATATGTCATTCTTTTGAGAAAATAGATTGCTCTAGCTCTCAAGAACTGGACAGGTGCGCCGATATTTTGTCGGTTCTGGTTCTTATCACACCGGACCCGAAACCGACCAATTGACGACCTAATAAAAATCTATTATGACCTAATAAATTACATATTAGTTTTTATGATTTTAAAAAGAAAATGGTGATAAATAGCATTTGACTTTTCATCTGGTGTCTCCTCTAACTTCGTTTCGCTTCATAAAATCACATTTTTATGGATCTAGGATCAACATGACAAGAAGGATCTTTTAATGTCTTCACTACTTTAAAGAATTCACGTATCCTTAATAATCTAGTGAAGAGTATCAAAAAATAATTGGATCCAACTAGAGATACCTGATAAAAACATA
>NW_020629730.1:0-673 GCF_003573695.1 Papaver somniferum
AAAACTGGTTCATTTACGAGGATGGTTCAAAATAATGTATAGAAGTATAGGTGACTACTTAGTTTCATAGTAGGCTTATTATCAATAACTCTTAGTCCTCTAAAATTAAAGAATTAATAGATGTCACCTGGAACGCTGAAAACTGGTTAAAACATCAAATAATATACAAAAACTTGTACATTTACGAGGAAGGTTCAAAAGAATACACAGAAGTATAGGTGACTGCTTAGTTTCATAGTAGGCTTGTTATCAATAACTCATAGTTCTCTAAAATTAAAGAATTAATAGATGTCACCTGGAATGCTATAAACTGTTTAAAACATCTAATAATATACAAAAACTGTTACATTTAAGAGGATGGTTCAAAAGAATACATAGAAGTATAGGTGACTGCTTAGTTTCATAGTAGGCTTATCATCAATAAATCTGAGTCCTCTAAAATTAAAAGAATTAATAGATGTCACCTGGAACGCTAAAAATTGGTTAAAACATCTAATAATATACAAAAACTGGTAAATTTAAGAGGATGGTTCAAAAGAATACACAGAAGTATAGGTGACTGCTTAGTTTCATAGTAGGCTTGTTATCAATAACTCATAGTCCTCTAAAATTAAAGAATTAATAGATGTCACCTGGAACGATAAAAATTGTTTAAAAACATCTAATAATATAC
>NW_020629731.1:0-231 GCF_003573695.1 Papaver somniferum
GTGTTTTCCTCAGTTTCGTCGAAACCCTAATTTTGGCATATTTTCTCGAATGGATGCTCAATTGCACGCCAGAAAATATCAAAATTCTCAAGATTGAGATGCGGACGGCTTGGGGACATGAGTATGCTATCTTGACCGACCAAGATTGGCTCTTTGGCTCAGGAAGCCGGTCCCATCAATTTTCACAGTTTTGACCTAATTTGCACAATTGCTCGTATTAGGTCCAAAACT
>NW_020629731.1:242-558 GCF_003573695.1 Papaver somniferum
AGATTGAGATGCAGACGCCTTGGGGACACGAGTATGCTATCTTGACCGACCAAGATTGGCTCTTTGGCTCAGGAAGCCGGTCCCATCAATTTTCACAGTTTTGACCTAATTTGCACAATTGCTCGTATTAGGTCCAAAACTCTTCCAAACACTTTGGATTTTCATGAAGTGATCGTCAGGCGGTCACGGGACAACCCAGGGCCGGTTTCATGATTCCATGGTCGGTCCCTCGCCTCGTCATAATTAATTAGGTTTTCTCACCTAAGGCTCAGACGAGCATTTTTGAATAAATGATTAAGCCAGCATTTAATCATTC
>NW_020629731.1:569-763 GCF_003573695.1 Papaver somniferum
ACGGTTTCATGATTCCATGGTCGGTCCCTCGCCTTGTCATAATTAATTAGGTTTTCTCACCTAAGGCTCAGACGAGCATTTTTGAATAAATGATTAAGCCAGCATTTAATCATTCTTCCACCAACAAATCGTCAACTCTTCAGGAGTTCTTCGTATTTGCTCACGTGAGCATATGGACACTACATGGTTGATCC
>NW_020629731.1:774-1000 GCF_003573695.1 Papaver somniferum
GTCAACTCTTCAGGAGTTCTTCGTAGTTGCTCACGTGAGCATATGGATACTACATGGTTGATCCACGGTCCCATATAGTCGCTCCCTCTTTCGTCCTATGGTTAAACTTCTGACGAACCATGAATTGATCATCAATTGATCAAATTAGGTTTCTGAATCCAAGGATCATCATTCCAGATTCCAACCTTAATAATTTTACAACGGCCTCGTGGTCATTAATTTTATT
>NW_020629732.1:0-338 GCF_003573695.1 Papaver somniferum
ATATAGACTGGATCATACACATTTGATATTTCGAGCCGAGTATATCTCGCCTATCTATATCTCGAAATCATGTGTTGGTAAAGCGTTTCGCTTTGATCAAGTTTATCTTCACCTAGTGACGAAAGTCATGAAAAGTTTCAATTAGTTTGAGAAATGCTCTGACGCGAAACGGTCTGTGAATAACGGCTATATAACATCCTCTGAGAATGTCTGAATAATTGGAATGAGAGTTTAGATTACATAACCATGTATTCCTTAATCCGAAGTTTTCGAACTTTGTTGATTGAGAGAAACCGGAGGAATTGGCTTTGCCAAGTCCGCGAACTGACGGAAGTTCT
>NW_020629732.1:447-1000 GCF_003573695.1 Papaver somniferum
GTGGGATTTTCTGAAACTCGTTTGTGTGCTAAGTCCGCGAACTCAGTCTGCGAACCCAGTCCGCGAACTGGCGGAAGTTCTCTTCCCGAGAATTTCTGCTGAGTTTGGAAAACTCAGCCGTTTGTCTTAAGTCCGCGAACTTTTTTGTGAGCTTAAGAGGTTAAGATCTAAATATGTGCTCTGAATACGAATCTTAAATTACTAAGGAATGCTTTATGCAAACCGTGGCTATAAATTTCATGAGCCGATTCAATCGAATCGAATCATCTTTGTTTCAATTGTGTCTTGTGTAGTTACATAAGATCTCATAGCAATTGAACAACTCTTTAACTAGTTCATTTGAGTCAATTGAACTAGTTATGGTGAAGAAGAACAAGGTTAATATGAATTGCTCATATGGTTAACCTTTTGGGTTACTATGTTGAACCAACATACACGTACACGTTTGGGAATGGTTTTCACAAACCCAGAAAACGTCTACCCAAGTGTGTGTGACAAGCTAAGTTTTCGATCTAATAGTTGAGAAATATTAGCTTGAATCTAAATCAGGTTT
>NW_020629733.1:0-435 GCF_003573695.1 Papaver somniferum
TGCACTAAATACAACATTAATGCATCTGTTTCAGTGGTTGTGCAGTTATCGTTAGTTCTAACTGTGTTGTGCAGTTATTGTTAGTTGTTGTAATGGTAATTTTAATGCATCTATGGTTTATGCAGTTATTGCAGTAAGTACTATCATGTAGAAGCTCACAAAGCCATTTATGCACCTGAGATGGGGTTACTGGTTGGTAGAGAAGAGTAGCCTAAGGTGAGATGTTTTTTTAACTTTTCCTATTTTGTCCCTTTTCCCTTTGTCATTTAATGTCTTTTTATGTCATTTAACTATATTATTCTAGGGAATCTTTTTCTTTTTTGGAAAGCTATATTATAAGATTAGGGTTTTACTTTTCCTTCCGTTACTTATATACCCTATTGAAAAAGCGGGGGTATAACAACACCACCTAATATTTCTCTTAGCATTCTGTAT
>NW_020629733.1:446-1000 GCF_003573695.1 Papaver somniferum
AACGTGTTTGCCTGCTCTGATACCAATTGAAAAAGCGGGGGTCTAACAACACCACCCAATATTTCGCTTAGCAATCTGTATGGACAAACTCCAATATACTTTTTATGAGAATCAACTAGACAGTTAGACTCAATCAATAAAAAGATATATCAAAGAGTTTATATCTCAATCTCTCGATTTGATCTTTACTTAAGCAAATGGAAATCTACGAGTCTTTATCAAAGAGAGATAACTTGGACGGTACCATAGACCAATGTCCAAGGATCAATCAATATCAATCAACAACCAAAGGTTGGATTTCCAATTGATGATCTTAACGCACAACCTGTATTATTTCAATTATATAAAATATAATACGGAAAAGAAATAACACAGACACCAGAAGTTTTGTTAACGAGGAAACCGCAAATGCAGAAAAACCCCAGGACCTAGTCCAGATTGAATACACACTGTATTAAGCCTCTACATACACTAGCCTACTACAAGCTAACTTCGGACTGGACTATAGTTGAACCCCAATCACTCTCCCACTAATTCAAGGTACAGTTGTACTA
>NW_020629734.1:0-554 GCF_003573695.1 Papaver somniferum
ATCAACTTATCATTCTATGAAGTGTTACACATGAAGCGGACTTCTCCAAGCACTAATGATTCATATCAAGATATCTAGACGTGAAAACACATTAGCATGAGCATCTTCCGAAAGCTTGCATGGTGGACGGTCACAAGCCAAAGTCTTCTACAAGATGTTCTACAGATAAAGTACAACATACTTCAGCCCATGGGTTTACAAAAACGTACTAATGAGTGAGGAATAGGACAATACTTCCTCAACTAAAGATGTTCTTCTATGTCTCTTCTAACACATACCAAAAGGGCGCATCAACCGGACATCCGAGCTAAAAGATATACCCTTTACTGTCAGGTCTACGAGATCTGAAAAATCTGTACGAGATTACAAATTACAAATATGCACGCCTCGTTGGCTGACTTCTACAACTCCAAATTGAGTGATTCTTTTCTCATGTGATAAATCAATCTCTTAAATTCAAAAGTTGGGTTCAAGCATCGAATTCCGACGTCGTATGAGGATTCTACAGCTTTCAGAGCATACAACGCGCAACCAGAGATTCGTGGACGGGATTC
>NW_020629734.1:565-1000 GCF_003573695.1 Papaver somniferum
TATGAGGTTTCTACAGCTTCCAGAGCATACAACGCGCAACCAGAGATTCGTGGACGGGATTCATAACTTCCACAGTCGATCGGTGTCCACTAGGTATTTTCGCTAAGTCCTTCATCAAGGTACCTCCAACTTCGACCACCTAGGTATTTACATCGATTTTTCTACACGGGTTCTCTATCTAGGTCTTGACAGAAGAAGGGAAAACGAAAGAGGGAGATTCAACAATATACTGGGGACTGTCGGTCCACCGATCATGACGATCAATTTCACAGCCCAACACTTGTGGTTCCGGGCTCTCCAGTGCTAATCATTCATCATAAAAGGAATGCTACCACCGGGACATGAAACCATGGTCATTACATCATCCCCTCTTGAGAGCAACCTCAGTTATGGTCCCATGACCAGGGTTTCAGAAGTAATGTTTCTATGACTGAC
>NW_020629735.1:0-544 GCF_003573695.1 Papaver somniferum
AAGAAAAGCATCGCCAAAGAAGGAAAGAAAAGAGGAATCCGAAAGGAGTGAAGAAGAAGATTTTGTATATAGTTATTATGTTTTATTTTTAGAAACTTGTAAATAGGGTGTTATTTTTGTAATTTTTCTTTTCCTTTTTGGACATTTTTATTTTTGGACTTTTTGGACATTCTTGGACATTATTTTTAAACCCTAAGGAAGGGTCAAAATTAAATATCAACTGTTTGCAGGGAAGGACGACAGTTACGATACTGTCTCGGCCCCTCGGGTTCGTACACTGACATCGGAGTCGGTGGCCTGAGTCGACTTCAACGGTTCATCACCCGTCTAGTACGGGAGGTAAGATTTTATCCACCCACGAATCCCCTGTCTGTGGGTTTTATTTTTTGTGACAACTCACACCCCTACAATAGAATGTCGAACTGGTATTACAATAGCCTATACAACGAATATCAGACTGAGTTTCAAATTGGACGTTACTACTTTGACCATAGTGTGAATAATGGTTGGGAACATTAGCCTTTTGAAGGTTATGGTCCATACC
>NW_020629735.1:555-1000 GCF_003573695.1 Papaver somniferum
TATCAGACTGAGTTTCAAAATGGACGTTACTACTTTGACCATAGTGTGAATAATGGTTGGGAACATCAGCCTTTTGAAGGTTATGGTCCATACCATGGTGAGCCCAATTACTATCCACACGCCAACCGGTCATACGAGAAAAATTCCTCTCTACTAGAGTCAACACGTAAGTTAGCTGAGTCGACACGTAAGTTAGCAGAAATGAATAACTTAGTTATGGACGAAAGCAATGCAACGAATGAAATTTCTTTCCTATATTCAATCAGGAAGTCATGTGGGTCGACTCAAAATATTTTGTTAGAAGCCCAGAACATAACTGCTCTTAATTTCCAATATAGTGTTTCCAATAGTACCTTTGAAAATGAAGATAGTTATTCACATAATCAAGATGACGAGGATAAAATTGGTAACACTACTTGTTTAGATGAGGTTCAACCATTTTCAT
>NW_020629736.1:0-443 GCF_003573695.1 Papaver somniferum
CTGTTTGGTATCAACTCTATTCAACCAAGTGATATGAGTTGGACAAAGGCTCTTCTGTTTATCTTAACATAAACTCCTTCGTCGGGTCTAGATCTATCTTATGTTCAATCACCCTAAGGTAATCGTTTAAGATTAAGCCAACAACACTTTTAATCCTAACAACCGTGTTTATGCTGATCTACTCAATTAATCAATCCAATCTACCACAAGGATAAAGCGATTATTAATTGGATCCTCTTTTAGCGAAACAAGTATTGTGCACACCAAAGATTATAAAACCCAAGTCATATCTTCAATATCTTCTTTGTCTTTAAATCTTCTTAAATCTTCAATAAAAACCTGCACACAATCACTTGACTCTCTTGTGATCAATCACGCACAGAACAGAGTCTGTTAACAATGGAATATCACAAGATCGTCTTTAGAACTAACAACAGTCTAAA
>NW_020629736.1:458-1000 GCF_003573695.1 Papaver somniferum
AGTCTGTTAACAATGGATTATCACAAGATCGTCTTTAGAACTAACAACAGTCTAAATATCCATGTCGAAACTCTGAACTAGTTTGAGTGAATCTTATATCAGAAGAGAAGATTCTCAAGAATAAACAAACTAGGTGCAATCAGATTTCAACCACCGTTAGTCAGTCAAATCAATTGAAAACAAAGATAAACCGCAATTATCTAGTTTCCCACCAACGGGTCGCGCTAGAGCTTCTCAATCCCAAAGAAGACTTTAAAACGAGCGGCCGTAAGAGATTTCACCTAATTAGATTACTCTCCTTTATGATAGGCGGCTACACCAGTAACAAACACAAAAGAGGAAGTCCGTTGTTACGAAGGATTAATTTGCTAGAAAGGCAAACTTCGTGTATTTATAGACAAGGAAGTTTGGACACCAAGGAATTTCCAAAACCGAAAATATTCTCAAGATATTCATAAATGCACAGATTCGGTTTTCATAATTCCTGGAAATGCTCTGTCCAAAAATAACAATCGAAATCTCTTGGAAAATATAATTAGTAA
>NW_020629737.1:0-397 GCF_003573695.1 Papaver somniferum
AAGAAAGGAAGTTCAGAACAAAGAAGAAAAATTGATGAAATGAGAGATAATCTGAAAGAGAGGATTAAAGGGTATAAAGAATTTCTCGACAGGTTGTCTTCCTCCTCAAACCAAAATTCTTCTGGTAAGAACTCAAACTATGTCTCATATTTTGACGAAAACACTTCTTATGATAATTTCTCACATAAAAAGGAATCCCTCTCTAGATTCAGAAGGAAAAAGAGACTTGATCATAAACACAAATCTTTTAATGAGATTAAAGCTCATACTTGTGCTAATTAATCACAAGGGTTAAAGAACTTACTCATAAAAATCCTGTTGAGTAAGATGTGTCATTTTCAGGTATACTTTAGCATACTTCCTCTGTTTAGTGAAGCTGTCTTCTTATCGTCTATAG
>NW_020629737.1:597-965 GCF_003573695.1 Papaver somniferum
GCTGATCTCACGTACAACTAAGAGTTTCTACGACCCAAAGTCGAAGACTTGATAAACAAATCTGTCTCCCACAGAAAAGTCTATTCTGATAGATAAATCTGTCTCCCATAGAAATACCTACAAAGTTTTTGTTCCGTCTTTTGATAAATCGAGTTGAACAGGAACACATTTGATAATCCGATCTTATATTCCCGAAGAACAGCCTAGAAATATCAATCACCTCACAATAACGTAACTATATGGTAGTAGAACAAGTTATTATGGAATCACAAAGAATGAGACGGAGAGCTTTGTGATTACTTTTTATATCTTACATATCGGAGATAAATCTCGAGCAAATCGTAAAGAAGATAGTACTCAATACGATA
>NW_020629738.1:0-188 GCF_003573695.1 Papaver somniferum
CGGAACAAAAATCGTAGGTATATTCGTGGGAGACGGATTTATCTATTACCGTAGACTTTTCTGTGTGATACAAATTTGTTTATTAAAGTCTTCGACTTTGGGTCGTAGAAACTCTTAGTTGTGGGTGAGATCAGCTAAGGGAATCAAGTACATAGCATCTTTGCTGGGATCAGAGGTGTAGGAGCATA
>NW_020629738.1:199-471 GCF_003573695.1 Papaver somniferum
TTTGCTGGGATCAGAGGTGTAGGAGCATAACTATACCTTGGATCAATGTGAGATTGATTGAGATTCAACTACAGTACAAACCGAAGTTAGTTTAGAGTAGGCTAGTGTCTGTAGCAGCTTAATACAGTGTGTGTTCAATCTGGAATAGGTCCCGAGGTTTTTCTGCATTTGCGGTTTCCTCGTTAACAAAATTCGGGTGTCTGTGTTATTTCTTTTCCGTATTACATTTGTTTATATAATTGAAATATCACAGGTTGTGCGTTGTTCAATCA
>NW_020629738.1:671-1000 GCF_003573695.1 Papaver somniferum
AAGCTAGGCTTCAAAACCTTAATTCCGATTGGGAAAACCTTCGTATGGAAGATGAAGAAACATTTGATGAGTTTAATCACAAAGTGTCTGAAATTGTTAATGCATCTTTTGCATTGGGTAAAACTATTCCTGAAAAGGACATTCTGATGAAAATTCTCAGATCGCTGCCATCTAGATACGAGTCTAAGAAGCATGCCATCGTTGATGGAAGTAACCGTGATATTCTCTCCAGAAATATGCTGGTTGGGAAGCTTAAGATATTTGATCACGAACATTCATCCAAAACTAAGAATGTTGCGTTCAAAGCACAAAAGGACACTAAATTACTT
>NW_020629739.1:0-371 GCF_003573695.1 Papaver somniferum
CCAAAAGAAAAATACATACCAACTTAATTAAGATGCAATCTAATAGTCGAAGCTAACAACATTCATCAAGGAGTTTTAAGATATAAGATAACCCCTATAAAATTTCACTGCCGCACTCCCCGCAAGATATTACCATTAAGCACAAGTTTCAAAAGAACTCTCCCCCATTTGATGTCATTCCCGAGAGAACAACAAGAGCGACCTTAATTTCGAAAGAAAAGAAGGATTTTATATTGGACACCAAAAACCATATGAATGATTTTCTATATCCAAAGCTCAACCAAATTAACCACAAGTAAACCCATGATTAATTCAATTGGAATACGCAACTAAATCAAACCACAAAAGTGATCAATTTAATTGAAAGTGCT
>NW_020629739.1:382-1000 GCF_003573695.1 Papaver somniferum
TTAATTCAGTTGGAATACACAACTAAATCAAACCACAAAAGTGATCAATTTAATTGAAAATGCTCAACATAAGTAAACTCACAGAGCTACGACTAAGTCAATCACACAGAGATGACTAACATAACCGTTCAAATACTCAACATAAGGAAAACCTTACGGAATATATGACTACATTAACCAAAGAACATGATAGTGTAGCCTTTCATATACTCAACACAAGAACTTGTGGAATATATGAAAACTCAACTAGATTAATTACAAGAGAACCTATAATTAATCTAATTGGAATACAAACAACCAAACTAATCACCGAAGTAATTAATTTAATTATTTTGGGCTCAAAATAAAAGAACTTATGGAACCCCGACTAAGTTCATCATAGAATATGACAACCTTAGCCGTACATGTACTCGACATAAGAAAGAAAATTTATGGAGTACAAACTAAATAACCAAATAGGTTGATTAATTTAGTTCTTAATGCTCGACATATAGCATCTTATGGAACAACCAACAAAGCCAAGGTAAATCGACTTAATTGTAAGGTTCTCAACATGGGACACACAATGGAGCCTTCACGGTAAAACATAATAAAATGGATCAATGAAGATCAATACCG
>NW_020629740.1:0-622 GCF_003573695.1 Papaver somniferum
GTATGCTCAACTTGGAGACTAACATTTACACCTAAATCTTTTCTAGCATCATCTAAGATTTTCGCAGCCCAAACAAATTCATCCTCATTACTTATAAGAAGACGAGAACGAATTTGGTTTTCCCTTTCGCAGAGTTCGATGTTCTTGCGGCTAGCTTCATCTCGTTCAAGTTGAACTTCAAGAAGAGTCTCTTGGAATTTCGCCAAAGCCTTAGCACCTTGATCAGAGATGCGATCCTTATCATCTATGAGACCGCTAATTTTGGTTCTTAACTCATTGGTTTTCTCTTTAGAATCAAGAAAGAGACGCTTAAATCGGTTGGCTAAACCTAAACTAGATCTATGGTCAATTTCTAAGAGGTGAAATTTAGATCTAAGCTCATTTAGAGAAAGAGATGAAATTCTATCATTTGAGAAACTATTTAAGCTCAAGAAGAGTATCATTATCCAAGGCGTTAGGAAATGAACGAAGAAGGGTAGCTTCATCAGAAAGACCATAAATGTCTGCAAAAAGGATCATTTAAATAAGATAAAACAACAAGATGAATGAAGGGAAAAGAGAAAAGTAACATATCGTAAAGCTGATTATTAGCTTGCTGAAGACTAGAGATTTTGTTCTTTAT
>NW_020629740.1:633-1000 GCF_003573695.1 Papaver somniferum
GAAGGGAAAAGAGAAAAGTAACATACCGTAAAGCTGATTATTAGCTTGCTGAAGACTAGAGATTTTGTTCTTATACGAAGAAGAATCAATTTCTAGTTGTCTATTTTTCTCGCGAAGACCTTTAACTTCAGCTTCCAATTCTTCATTCTTTGTGCGAAATTGAAGATTCTTATTTTCAAGATTTTCGCGTCTCCTCTCTAGATCCGAGGCAACAGCGAAAGCAGCTCTTCCATCCTGCGAGAAAATATAAAAAAATATTAATATAGAAAGAAATTTTGAGTTATGACAATGAAGAAATAAAAGGATAAAAGTATACCAAACTATTGAGGGAATGCAAGAAGTCGGGAGTCACTGATCTAGAAAAGTA
>NW_020629741.1:0-284 GCF_003573695.1 Papaver somniferum
AAATAATTTATTTAAGGGTTTTATTTATGGAAAAAATTCTTTTTTTGTGTGTGTTTAATTGCCGGAAAATACATGTTTCGACCCATGCCCATGCGCCTGTACCAAGCACCAAGTCCGTGTCTACTTGAAATTATTTTTTGCAAGTTTTTAACTTTATAAGTAATTTATTTAAGTGCTTTATTTTATGGAAAAAATTATTTTTGTTTTGTTTAATAGCCGAAAAATACATGTTTCGACCCATACCCATGCGCGTGTAACAAGCACCAAGTCCGTGTCTACTTGAA
>NW_020629742.1:0-546 GCF_003573695.1 Papaver somniferum
GAAGTGAAATCTGATACCAATTGTACTGATCTTGTACAAGAAGTGAACGAATTACTTGGTAGCAAGCTACCTTCTCTCTGAATTCAGAGCCTAGGTTATCTTCCAAAGGAAAATAGATTTTCATTCATTAAGCTCTTCTTACACAATCATTGGGTATTTATCTTCCCACTTGTAGATGGTGGATTTTCTACAAAGGATAAAATCATAAACCCATAATTATACAAACTTCTGATCCAGAAATCAGACGCGAGTATTGAGACATGAGTCTCTGACTGAGAATACTTTCTCTCAGAGTACATGCGGATATTAGTCTCTCGGCTGGACAACGGCATATCTCATGAATACTGAACATTTCAGTAATTATTTCTATATAGAATCACGAGATTGACGGCTCCTAGACAGCTTGCTCTGCTAGTATAGAGCGATAACGTCTTCAGGATACAAACAACAGTTTTCCCTGACTATATAAAGGATATGAAGCTCCAGCAAGCTCATGTCAGAATAATTAATGCTCCTAGACAGCTTGCTCTGCTAGTATAGAGCCAT
>NW_020629742.1:557-1000 GCF_003573695.1 Papaver somniferum
TGCAGAATTCCATGGGTTAGTAATAAATATTCAACGCACGGGCATCTGAGCTACCTTGGAGTAAGCCCCGACTCAAATGGTGTAAGTGTATTCAACGATGATGCACTAACAATCATCTCACGAACGAGTATTTCAAAATACGACAAAACGATGAACCTATGCAAAATATGAAGGAAAATAATAAATAATTAAATATCGACCAAGGCGCTGGGATATTGGGCTCGTCGGCCGGCCGGCCATGCCATGGCTAGTCCCACGCCAGTCTTATATTTTATCATATTTTTTGTTATTTTCCTTGATCTTATGAAAATTCTTTCATTTGAACAAATATCCTTCGTTTTGAGGAAACTCCTCAGTTTCATGGTGTTTCCTTCGCACCAAGGAAATAATATAAAATTGGGAAAAATTTCCTGGGGCCGTGATCATTGGCCAACCGCATGCCT
>NW_020629743.1:0-435 GCF_003573695.1 Papaver somniferum
AAAGCCCAGTAACAAGAGGTCCAAAGTTTTAAAGAAAAAAGAAAATTGGACCTAAAATTTTATTCCCAGGTCCTATACATGTGCGAGATACATGAGACATATTTTTAAATTCCCAAAACACCCTCATGTATATAAAAACAGGGTAACTAAATTTCATTTCATTTTTTCTCTTTTCATTTCAATCTCTCAGATCCAAATCGGAGAGCAGCTAGAAGAAGGAAAAAATTCTTGGGTTTTAATCGTCGAACGCGAGATTATTTATTTCAATCTTGTTTCATTAGCCGAGATTTAGTTAGTTTTAATGTTGTCTCATATTTTTTTGAAACTATTTGGATTTGATTTTCAGTCTAATGGCGAAATCAATTGAGATACTGTATATGAAGTTGTTGCTTCCTACAGATCAAGAAAATTAGCTAAGATTTAGTCAAGGTATTT
>NW_020629743.1:446-1000 GCF_003573695.1 Papaver somniferum
TGTATATGAAGTTGTTGCTTCCTACAGATCAAGAAAATCAGCTAAGAATTAGTCAAGGTATTTGGTTTATATTTGATTCCTATGTTGATTTTTCAATTCATCTTAGTCTGTTGTTGGAGATCTCATATTTAGTTCGGATCTAGATAGATAATCATGTTTTATATACATTTCGTTAGTAGATTTGATATTTTACTTTCATTTTGTTGGGTTTTTAGTTTGTTTTTGTGTATTAACCATCGGTACATATATGATGTACTGATGGTTTTTGATGAAAATAGTTCAGATCTAGACGTAAATAATAAATTTGTTGTTGTTTGAGATTGTTTGATCTAGCAATAAATATATGATATTTTGTTCCAGGTATGTTTTCTAATCATCTTCTTTGATTATTTTGTTTGTTTTCTTCTTTTGATTTGTTTTTCGATTGTATTATGAAGATCAAATCGATTTTCATGACGCTTTTATGTTTTTAGCTTTGTTACAGTTTGGTTTTGTGTATGAATTGACAGTACGTATATGGCGTACTGATATAAAATTCTTTTGATTATGTTTTA
>NW_020629744.1:0-272 GCF_003573695.1 Papaver somniferum
TAATGATGAAACCAAATTTGGTTTCATCATAAACTTGCCTATTTTCTGTCATGAAACCAAAGATTTTAATGATGAAAATTAAGTTTATGATGAAACCAAATTTTGGTTTCACCTGATTTTTGTCTAGTTTATTCGGTCTGACTTGGAAGACGGCATGTTTGGTTTCATCATTGAAGTTATGTTGGTGAAATGACAATATGTGGTTTCGATTGTATGTACAATGGTGGTTTTGATTATATGTGTCTATGAATTAGGAGAATGTGTATAGAATG
>NW_020629744.1:283-1000 GCF_003573695.1 Papaver somniferum
CGATTGTATGTACAATGGTGGTTTTGATTATATGTGTGTATGAATTGGGAGAATGTGTATAGCAGGGTCTGGTACTGGTACTCCAGGTATTGATGAAGAAGTTTTGTTGGTAGTGGTGGCCTTAACTGAAGTTATGGAAGTGATAAAGAATGGATTAACTGAGTAAGGGTGGTGCTAATGCAATGAGAGTTGTAGTTGAGCTTCAGGTGTTGCATAAAGGACCAGTATGGGTTACAATTAAAGAGGTGTATGTCTGCATTGCTAAAAGTGTAATGAATTGGCAGAAGTTGATGAAACCTAATTATGTTTCATCGTATTTTTTTCATTTTGTTGAATATTAATATCTGTGAAGCCAATTTTTGATGGTGGGATACAGGTGGATTATTTTCTGTTGAAACTGGTTGTAGTAGAGGGGGTAATGGTAGTGGTGGTTGTGGTGATTATGGTTGTGGTGGCGATGGGGGCGGTGCAGTTGACGGTGGTGGAAGGTTTCATCTTATTGTGTTTCATTTTTTCTTCTTCTTCTTTCTCCTTTCTTTTATGATGAAACCAAAATTTGGTTTCATCTTATTTTGGTGAAACCAATTTTTGGTTTCATCATTTTTCTGGTGGTGGCGCGGTGGTGATCGGTGGAGCCGGCGAAGGTGGTCGGTGGTGGCGGCGGCGAAGGTGGTCGGTGGCGGCGGTGGCGGCGGGCGGTGGTGGTGTTGCTGGTGG
>NW_020629745.1:0-336 GCF_003573695.1 Papaver somniferum
TTCCATGGGATCGTAGATTCGATCATAGAATCGAAGTAATTAAGATTTATCTATTACCATATATGAGACCAGTTGTGGATTCGATCATGAAATCGGAGTAATGAGATAATATAGTTATTGTTATTCTATGAGATCAAGCCGTGAGTCGATCATAGAATCAGAACAATTATTATTGCCATTCCATGGGACCAGTCGTGGATTCGACCATGGAATAGGAGCAATTAGGAATAATTAACTTTGTGGCTCCATACTAGCAGAGCAAGCTGCCTATGAGCATTAATTATCCCGATATGAGCTTTTCGGTAAGTCATATCCTTTATATAGTCAGGGTAAACT
>NW_020629745.1:472-999 GCF_003573695.1 Papaver somniferum
GTGTCTCGATACTCACGTCTGATTGCTGAATCAGAGCTTCGTATAATTATGAGTTTACGAATTTATCCTTTGTCGAAAATCCACCATCTACATTAAGTCCCCTGCTTACTGAGGAAAGCTGTGTTCCTTAGTCAGCATTAAATGGTGATTTTCCGGTCATAAATAATGACACCAGTAATTGAACTTAGTCGTAAGTTGAGACGTTACCGGATTTAGAGAGCATGAGAAAACCACGACTTGATGAAGGCTTCAATGTCATGATTGGAGCGTCGTTTGATGAGCATAAATTGGTGTTGAACCGCTGTTTAGACGACGAGTCCGTGGTCGGTTAGGATTCGCGGGTCGGGCCCAATAAGGAAATCCTTAGAAAATTAGGTTTTGGAAATAAAATTGATATAAAAGGAATTAATCCTTTTTTTTTTATTTTATTTTCCCACAACCGACCAGTGCTTCATCACCTCTCCACCACCTTTACGCTATCAGCAGGAGGAAGATAAAAATTTCTCCGGCGCTCCACCGTCCGTCGC
>NW_020629746.1:0-570 GCF_003573695.1 Papaver somniferum
TTACATTTGTATCGAAAGAAAATGGATTATTCTACATAAATATTGTAAGGTTATAATCTCCTGCAACAAATTAATGGGATATGGGCACTCGCTAAGAACCAATGCTTGATTTTAGGCTACCATTAAATCCATATAGTATTAAGCTCGTAAAAGAAAGAAATTTTAAGGTCTCAAGTAAGTAAGTATTAAGCATGGTTGTAGAGTGTCATAATCTTGATGCTTGGTATATTAATCCTCAATATAGCATTTGGTGCAAGGATGATGAGACTTATATTTTTATTTTAGGAGACGAGTAAATTCTGAAATTGGATGAAATATGGATTATTAACGGAACAAAACTAAAATTCACACATGATTGTTACTTACACAACACAACACGTTAATTTTTTATCCTCTTATTTCTTCTTCTTCTTAAACAATAACTATTAACATTACTATCTTTACAAAGACACTTCATTACAACTACCACCACATGCATTGAATATCAACACCACGATTTCACTCTCATTATTAGTCTTTATAACATAAACCTTTTATTATCATTCTATATATTTAAGATCGCGTCACATT
>NW_020629746.1:581-1000 GCF_003573695.1 Papaver somniferum
TTTTTTTTTTTTTTTTTTTTTTTTTTTTTTTTTTGCTTAATCATGAAATTTTATTACTGAAAATTTTTCAAAAATTACAAATCAACCAAGATAATTTTAGTAGAATATGGCCAAAAATAAAACAGAACTAAACAAAAAAACTCACTAAAGCAATTGGAAAAAGTAAATGTAAGAGCTAAACTAAAATATGCATCATCTTCATTCTCCAGTCCCCCCAAAAATTGTGGCTTCTCCTCCTCATAGAATTGTACTACACCTCAATTTAATAACACTCATTTCTTGGTCATCTTGTCTGCTGAAATATTGATTTCTCTGTGGGAATGTTTGAAAGTGATTGTAATAATAGACTGTTTAATTCTTATCCATCTATTCAACACTATCCATGGTATTTTATCCTTCAAGAAAGCCATCAATAGTGC
>NW_020629747.1:0-541 GCF_003573695.1 Papaver somniferum
GAAAGAAGAAGTATTGTTGCTTGCCATATCTCCATTGCTCCTGTTCTGGAGTAGTTCTACCTCTACCTATAGTCTAGAAGCTCTGTCTGTGTAGTTGACTTTAAATGAAGCCGTGTGAGTTGGTAGTACTTGTACTGTACGTCGCTGTTGCAGATTCAAGGAAAATCGTGGATTTTAACGTGGGTTAACAAAACAAGCAAGCTGGCAAAAAGAAACCCAGCCAAGGACACAGAGCAAAGAAAAAATATACTCCATCTCAAATTTTTTAAATTTGAGCTGGACATGATTGCCAAAGCAGCCCCTCAAAATTTTCAGCCGTTTTTTTTCTTTAAACAAGCTCGCAAGGAAAAAAAATTCAGGCGTTTTGTTTGGCATAACTTTAAAGGGACAAAATGCTGCTATAAATTTCAAATTGTTCCCACAATATAGGTAACAGGTTGTTTGATGGTCTACTTGACAAGCAGAGACAAACAAGAAAAACAGTAATGAGAAACTGCAAAACTAACACATAAGGTGAAGAGTTGTTGCAGTTTGGGTGGGG
>NW_020629747.1:591-1000 GCF_003573695.1 Papaver somniferum
TAAGGGTGCACAGGAACCGACCTGGACCGAGGAACCGTCCCGGAACCGGCGGAACCGAGCCGATATTTGTCCCGAACCGAGGAACGGGGTACAGGTACCGGTCCATAAAATAGGAATCGAGGCTGATGAGGTACAGGTACACGGTCCTGTATAAGTCCCGTACCGTCCGGACCGAAAGAACCAACCATTCGTAGCCATTAGATTTAGGGGTACTGAACAAATACAGCCGTTAGATTAAGGGGGGGGGGTATATATACTACCTTAACGATAGGGTTTCTCATTTTCGTTTTTCTTTTCCTTCTTCGTCTTCGACTCTTCCGGTCTTCCCTCTGAGAGACTGATATAGTTCTTGAGTCTCTGATTCTCTGAAGTCTGAAAGTGAACTCCATTAATCAGTGAACACGGAACA
>NW_020629748.1:0-257 GCF_003573695.1 Papaver somniferum
TATGTGGATGATATGGGGTAGCTACCTTATGTGTAATACCATATTTCTTCATCAGAAGCCTAAAAGGTCCATTGCAAAAGTGCGACCCTCCATCACTAATTATAGCTCGCGGTGTACCAAAACGTGTAAGTATACTATTTTTCAAGAACTCAATCACAACCCTATGGTCATTGGTTTTACACGCAACCGCCTCAATCCACTTAGAGGCATAGTCTACAACAACAAGGATGTATAGGTTACCAAAAGAATTAGGAAAC
>NW_020629748.1:331-533 GCF_003573695.1 Papaver somniferum
ACAACTAAAATAGGGTTCAAGGGCATCATGTTCCTACGGGAAATGGTTCCTAATTTCTGGCAACGCTCACAAGTAACACAATAACTATGGGAGTCTTTAAACAATGAAGGCCAATAGAATCCACACTGCAATATCTTAGCATCAGTCTTCTTAGCACTAAAGTGACCCCCACAAGCATGATCATGACAAAAGGAAATAATAC
>NW_020629748.1:689-927 GCF_003573695.1 Papaver somniferum
ATCCCAAAAGAAGTGCTTAACCTCGGCTAAAAACCTAGAACGATCTTGTTTACCCCAATGTTGGGGCATTCGACCAGTAACAAGATAATTCACTATATTCGCATACCAAGGTTCTTGGGTAACAAAGAAAGTTGTTCATCAGGAAAACTATCCCTTATAGGAGGGGAATCAACAACTAGCCTAGACAAGTGGTCTGCTACTACATTTTCGGCACCCTTTTTGTCTCTGATGTATGGAG
>NW_020629749.1:0-195 GCF_003573695.1 Papaver somniferum
AACATAGACGACCCTTTCATGGAAGAAAATGGAGAATCGCATGATATTGAAGCTAACGATGCATGTAAAACACAGGTATTGTGTTAAGAAACTCAAATACTCGATTTGCATGCGTTTGTGTGCTTTTGTAAACAAGAAAAACCGATTATTGCATGCATTGAATGCCATGAACTACCCAGATTCGGTAGATAATTT
>NW_020629749.1:395-808 GCF_003573695.1 Papaver somniferum
CACTCAGTAAACTGTGTACATTCATTTGCATAGATCGGGTGTTTTGGGTAACCGATAGGATTCCGAATATAGAATATTCGGAGGTTTGACTTATTTAATAACCTCCGATTATTGTATAATAATTTGTTGCTTTCATATGCAGGCCGTTGAAGAGTTTGTTGATGACTTCTATTTGAGGCCCGACACTTCCCTATACTATGGAAACGATTTGGTATACTCATTACTACTTTTTTCTTTTTTTCAAAATTTATATGTTTAATGGTTATGCTTATTAGGTTTGTTTTGTTTTATGCACGTTTAGACATTTAGAAGTAAGAAGGAGGCAAGGAAATGGCTTATGAACAAGGCAAAAGATAACATGTGCGTGGTAGTTCAAAATAATCATGTTAGTGACACTCGATTTGAAATGATTT
>NW_020629750.1:0-311 GCF_003573695.1 Papaver somniferum
CAGACTTGTGAAGGAAAGAATTTTTAGATTTAAAAAAAATTATATATATATATACAAAAATATTAACAATGGGAGAGAGGTACTGGGACTAAGGATTTGGCCGAATTCACTACACAGGGTTCATTCATATATTCTTTGACAATTTAAAACTCAATAAATTAACATGGACTCTGATTTTGCCAAGATAGATTCTCAAAACATCGATTGTAAGTCCTAAGCATGATGTATCAAAACACCTAAGCTAAGCATACATCATCAAATTAAATAACAACCAATTAATTCAAATCATATTTCAATTTTAAATTAATGCA
>NW_020629750.1:322-837 GCF_003573695.1 Papaver somniferum
TTAGCTCCTCATGATGAAAACACGCTCAAAATATATTTTTATAGCTCAAATGGTGTTTACAATGGAGAGAAAAGGAGAAAATGGTGTAAAACTGTAATCTGCGACGCACAAAAAACGTCACAGAATGAACGATAAAACACAAGTGCTGCTGCTGTTTAGACTGCACTGCGACCCACGGCTGTGCGTCTTAGACACTGTTGATAAACGACTGTCCTTGCGAGTCTGTTCTTCGTGTTCTTGGTGTTCTTCATCATCAGCAGCAGCAGAAACAGAGTTTCATCAACTCTTGATTTCTACTTCTCTGGACCTCCTCTCGACCCCAATCTCTCGACACCCTTTCTACTCAACCCCAGCAACCTACTTATAGCCAACAGACCCATCGAATCTCACTCATACACTCCATATAATTCTCTTTAACTCGGCAGTAAAGAAAATATTTCTGGGAATATTTTCTTTCCTGTTTCATCTTCTCACGCGTTTTCAAGCCTCCAAATTACCATATTTAACTCCTTCAC
>NW_020629751.1:0-310 GCF_003573695.1 Papaver somniferum
GTAACAGAAATAAGTGTTACAAACCCGATTTTTAATACTTTCTCTCCATTCCATATTTGTACACCACCTTTGAGCAATAATAATGATTCTTGAGCGTGTTTCCAACATGATGAGCGGCTAATTCTCTCACAACCAAGGCAATGAGGAAGCTATTTACGCATGAATAATTGGTAATTATTTATTTTTTCCAATTTATAATTTATAATTCACTCAATCACTGCTTTTGCAGAGTTTTTAATTGTTTGCAAAATTTTCTTCATTAGTTGTGATTCAATTAGATAGGTTATGCTTTATTTAGATAATCTATGCT
>NW_020629751.1:321-1000 GCF_003573695.1 Papaver somniferum
TCTTCATTAGTTGTGATTCAATTAGATAGGTTATGCTTTGTTTAGATAATCTATGCTTAGGGGATACAATTAATTTTTGAGAATTTGCCTGATTATTTGTGAATTAAGAAATAAGAGACTTAAAAGATAATTAGAGTTTTGAATTATTTACCATAATTTATTCATGTGTAATAGTGGAATCAGTGTCTTGGTTGTTCCTAATATCTTGATATCACATTATTTGAGTTTGCTATATTTTTAAATAATTATTCAAGATATTAGGAACAACCAAGACACTGATTCCACTATTACACATGAATAAATTATGGTAAATAATTCAAAACTCTAATTATCTTTTAAGTCTCTTATTTCTTAATTCACAAATAATCAGGCAAATTCTCAAAAATTAATTGTATCCCCTAAGCATAGATTATCTAAACAAAGCATAACCTATCTAATTGAATCACAACTAATGAAGAAAATTTTGCAAACAATTAAAAACTCTGCAAAAGCAGTGATTGAGTGAATTATAAATTATAAATTAGAGAAAATAAATAATTACCAATTATTCATGCGTAAATAGCTTCCTCACTGCCTTGGTTGTGAGAGAATTAGCCGCTCATCATGTTGGAAACACGCTCAAAATCATTATTATTGCTCAAAGGTGGTGTACAAATGATGGAATGGAGAGAAAACATTA
>NW_020629752.1:0-873 GCF_003573695.1 Papaver somniferum
TATCTTTAGTCTAACAAATGATCCAGTAATTCTTTAAAATGGAACACATATACGTGAATTAGTAATAATAGTATTCGCATGTTTATTGTAATATTAAAATTAAAAGAAAATAATTTGTATATGAATAGGGTCCTTCTTCGTAAATAGATTCAATCGTCTTTTGAAATGGAAAATTAGTATGACGAACTTAAACTGGTAGAATTTAAATTAGTAATATATTGAGCATAAGTTAAAATCTCATTAACAAATATATAGCGATAAAATAATGATTATGATTAAATATCTATGGATAATTATTAGTTCTTATCTACAGTTAAGTTTTGCGAAGTTAACTAATAAAAAATTAGAATTATGTGTTTTACGTTTAAACCAGATAGATAAATAAGACTTATTAAGCAGGAGTAAAAGAACGTGAGGCCATATAAGGCACATAATAAAGACTAAACTTGTTAACGATCTTATACCCAGATTATCTTTAGTCCAATAAATGATTCACTAAATCAGTAAATTATACACATGAAGTGATATTTATAATACTTGAATGCTTAGAACAAAATTAAACTTAAAGGAGAATAAATTTGCCTGTGAATTAGATACTTATTATTAATACCAAAAATCTAAAGACTATTAAGACATATTAAAATATTATGCAGACGCAAATTTAAATCATATTAAATTACCAATGCCAATACTCAACCGGATATAATATACAAGTTCAATCTGAATAAATAAAAAAATTATTGTATCAACCCTTACGTAAATGTAAAATTATAATACAAGATTAAAACTTAATAAAATTAAACTAAGTACCATTACTAAGTGGATATTCTTGCCATATTTTAGTGATGCTAGTAATCAAATAGGAAAAATTGA
>NW_020629753.1:0-373 GCF_003573695.1 Papaver somniferum
TCCTTTCTAACCCAACCCTTTGATGAGCAGCAGGCATAGAACCTCCACTGCCATCTAGTTAGTCAGTTGAGCCAAGAAGCTCATTGATAACTTTAAAAGGGACAAGAGCAGTATTGAACTGAGATTAACTTAGTCTAGGTGAAATGGTGCAATCTAATCCCTAGTCTTCACCCAAAATCCCTCTTTCCTTTACTGTTTCTTGTTTTTATTTGATTCCCTTTACTTCTTTGTTGTCACTTCACTGCCTTAGGATCATTGCCTTTGTTTCATTAGCTCACTGCCACTGCTACACTTAGAGATCTAGCTTAGCTAGGAAAACTTCATAACACCCCAAGTCCCTGCGGATTCGACCCGTACTTGTGCACTCACTGCA
>NW_020629753.1:573-704 GCF_003573695.1 Papaver somniferum
CCCAAGTCCCTGTGGATTCGACCCGTACTTGTGCACTCACTGCAACAACACCGTGCACTTGCGGTATCACTGTAGGCATCCATTTATTCATCTTATTTACACATCTATATAAGCCTACCAATGATCTGCGT
>NW_020629754.1:0-435 GCF_003573695.1 Papaver somniferum
ACTCTACAATGGAACGGGGAATGCTCGAGAACACGTTTCTCGGTTCCTGGAAGCATTAGGAGAGCATGAACATAACCATGTTGTCCGTTTGAAGGAGTTTTCAAAATCCCTGACAGGTCGAGCGTATACTTGGTACAACAACATTGCACCAGGGAGCATAGCTAATTGGGGAGAAATGATTAATGCTTTCTACATGAAGTATTTCTTTGATTCTGAGAAAATTAATCTTTGTGACTTGGGAAGGATGGTTCAGAAAGCTGCCAAAAATCCGAATGATTATGTGAAGAGGTTCCGATTTCAAGCTTTGGACTGTCATGATCCCAACGTTACTGAACAACAATTGGTGGACTTGTGCATCAATGGGATGATCCCAGTCTACAGAGCTTTGCTGGAAAATCTTCGTTTCCAGACCTTCTCAGAACTTCATGAAGCGGC
>NW_020629754.1:446-1000 GCF_003573695.1 Papaver somniferum
AGCTTTGCTGGAAAATCTTCGTTTCCAGACCTTCTCAGAACTTCATGAAGCGTCCAAGCGATCGACAACTACTTCTCCGGCCTTACTGGAAAGAACTAAAACTATCAAAGTATAGGAATCGAAAGACAATCGAAGCATCACCTCCCGGCGTCCGATCAACAAGCAGTACAACGTTGAAACTTCCATGAATGTTGCTGAAGGGAGCAAGAGAAAAGCCGAGGCACAACAACATAAGAATGTTGCTCCGACGTCTCACCCTCCGAAAGCTCCATGGAAGGACAACCAGACTAGAAATGCACAACCTCAGCAGAATGATCAAGAAGTTCATGACTTCCCTTTTCCCATTGAAGAAGTGATCGAACTATTAGAAGTCTGGATCCAAGATGGTGCAATCAAACTACCTCCTGTCAAAAAAGAATCAACTGCGGAACAAATGGAAAATGCACGCTACTGTCATTTTCATAGGTATGTCAGTCATCCAACAAGTGATTGCAGAAATTTGAAGCGCATTTTCAAAGAGAAGGCCGACTCAGGAGAACTAGGGACTGAAGGAG
>NW_020629755.1:0-368 GCF_003573695.1 Papaver somniferum
ATCTTTTGCAGGTTCTCTCTTCAACCTCGTCAAAGTTTGAAATTCCTCCAAGTACTCTGATGATAGAATGTCCGTCAAATCTTCTGGATTAGAAATTTCTTCGTTGGAGAGATGTGTAACCAAAGGCGCTTTGTAAGTACTCATATTTTCAGCATGGATCCACGCTCGTCTGAAGAACATGTCATATCCTGGATCTTCTTGATTGATTATGTGAAACTTGGTTTCTGTCCATGTTGAACTTATGTTCACTTTGAGAATGATGTAGCCATAAGTATTTCCGAGCGCTCCTTCAAGGTCTCTGATTGAGATGGAGCATGAGTATCTTCTTGTCGAGTGATGCATGTGGATCCGATGGTTTTCAGTGGAAT
>NW_020629755.1:407-1000 GCF_003573695.1 Papaver somniferum
CATGTGGATCCGATGGTTTTCAGTGTAATTTTGTTGATGGAGGTGTCAGCATCGATCAACGTTCTTCCAAATTCGTTTCTTCTGAGATTGACTGTGGTAAGAAGTCCCCAGTCGTACCTATCTTGGTCTGTGGTTGGAGGCTCAAGAAGTATTTTCGGAATGGACTTCTTGACACGATATGGTTCAGTACTGTGAACATGTCTCTCCTTTGTGCCTTTGACAGATAACGCAATTCATGTTCGACCAAGGATTGAACTGCCTCTTTGATAGGTTGTTCAGAGAGTGTAAGGTTTTAACTGGGAGAGGATTCTTGTATACTCCTTCAGTCCCCAGTTGAAGCTATTGTGGATCAACCTTCTCTTTGAAAATGTGCTTCAAAACTCCGCAGTCGCTTGTGGGATGATTGACGAACCTGTGGAAGCGGCAGTAACGAGCACTTTCCATGTCTTCTTCAGTTGGTTCTTTCTTGACATATGGCAACTTGATTACACCATCTTGGACCCAGACATCTAGGAGTTCGATCACCTCTTTAATGGAAAAAGGAAAGTCAAGTGCTTCTTGATCAGGAACTCTTGTGCGTTGGTCAGAGGCTT
>NW_020629756.1:0-603 GCF_003573695.1 Papaver somniferum
TTCCTTGAAATATTCGTCCTTCCAAGTACTCCAATGATCCCAAAGGTAGTAAGTTTAGCACCATCCTTGTTGAAGATCCGCAGGTATAACAATGAGAGAAATCGAGATTCTCGATCATTATTATATAGTGTCATAATATTATTATGTAATATCAAAGTCTAGTTATATCACGACTTTAACAATAATACTACGGTGATATGTATCACTCCCCCTTAGTCAATACTCCATCTCGATCATGGAACCTACTCCCCCTTACACAATGATCCGAAAACCATATGTATTTGTAGTGTGAACTACAATATTTCTCTCCCTTTTTGTCTATAAAATTGGCAAAGGTACAAGAATGGGATCATAATGAAATTTCCACAAGAGACATTTCATGACCAAAAGAAAAATACATACCAACTTAATTTAGATGCAATCGAATAGTCGAAGCTAACAACATTCATCAAGGATTTTTAAGATACAAGATAACCCCTATAAAATTCCACAGCCGCACACCCCGCAAGATATTACCATTAAGCACAAGTTCAAAAAAACTCTCCCCCATTTGATGTCATTCCCGAAAGAACAACAAGAGCGACCTTAATTTCGAAAGAAAAG
>NW_020629756.1:614-1000 GCF_003573695.1 Papaver somniferum
GCACAAGTTCAAAAGAACTCTCCCCCATTTGATGTCATTCCCGAAAGAACAACAAGAGCGACCGTAATTTCGAAGGAAAAGAAGGATTTTTTAATTGGACACTTAAAACCATAGAAATGATTTTCTATATCCAAAGCTCAACAAAATTAATCACAAGTAAACCCATGATTAATTCAATTGGAATACGCAACTAAATCAAACCACAAAAGTGATCAATTTAATTGAAAGTGCTCAACATAAGTAAACTCACGGAGCTACGACTAAGTCAATCACACGGAGATGACTAACTTAACCTTTACAATACTCAACATAAGGAGAACCTTACGTAATATATGACTACATTAACCAAAGAACATGATAGTGTAGCCTTTCATATACTCAACACA
>NW_020629757.1:0-654 GCF_003573695.1 Papaver somniferum
CTGTGGGAGACAGATTGATCCTTTTGATAGACTTGTCTGTGTGAGAAAATTTGTTTATTGTCAAAGCCTGCGATTTTGGGTCGTAGCAACTCTTAGTTGTGGGTGAGATCAACTAAGGGAATCAAGTGCGCAGTATCATGCTGGGATCAGAGGCGTAGGGAGTACAACTGTACCTTGGATCAGTGGGAGACTGATTGGGGTTCAACTACAGTCCAGTCCGAAGTTAGCTTGGAGTAGGTTAGTGTCTGTAACGGCTTAATACAGTGTGTGTTCAATCTGGACTAGGTCCCGGGGTTTTTCTGCATTTGCGGTTTCCTCGTTAACAAAATTTCTGGTGTCTGTGTTATTTCAATTTCCACATTATATTGTTTTATCTTTGTAATTGAAATAATACAGGTTGTGTGTTAGATCATCAATTAGTATAATCCAACCATTGGTTGTTGATTAACATTGATTGATCCTTGGACATTGGTCTTTGGTACCGTCCAAGTTATTGATTGAGTGGAATCAAATCAAGAGAAAGATATAAACTCGTTGATATACTTTTAATTGATTGAGTCTTGTTGATTCTCTTAAAAGTATATTCGAGTTTGTCCATACAGATTGCTAAGAGAAATATTGGGTGGTGTTGTTAGACCCCCGCTTTTTCAATTG
>NW_020629757.1:665-1000 GCF_003573695.1 Papaver somniferum
TATTCGAGTTTGTCCATACAGATTGCTAAGAGAAATATTGGGTGGTGTTGTTAGACCCCCGCATTTTCAAATAAATATGTCCCTACTTTTGAATAACCTTATCCATTTAAAATTATATTACCTTAATACCCTCACCCATATAATATTTTTCTTTATTTCAAAAATGGAACAAATTTCTTCCTCTACCACTTCACCACCACCACTAGCACCACCACCACTAATATTCAACTACCATTCCACCACCACCGTTCAACAACCACCACCTACCAACCACCACCACCACTAATATTCCACAACCACTCCTTCACCACCACCATTACACCACCAACAGTCCT
>NW_020629758.1:0-416 GCF_003573695.1 Papaver somniferum
TATTCCTTCTCAAATTATGAAAATTCCTTGATTTTATGAATTTTCCCTAAAAATTACCTAATTTCATGTATTTTCTCTACAATCATGGAAAATATTAAAAATATTAGGAAAACTTGTGGAACCGGGCTCTAGCCGGCCGGCCATGCCCTAGCCGGTCCCACACGCTCATTATTTTATTATTATTTGGTGTTTGGTTTCCTGATTTCATGAAAACTCCCCGATTTCAACAAAATATCTTGGTTTTCAACAAATCCCTTTGATTTTATGAAAAATTATCTAAAATCATCAAAATTACATAAAATTGGGAAGAGTGCCTTGGGGCCCGCGCCCATTGGCCGGCCGGCCATGCCACGGCCATTGCCGGTCCCACACTCCCATTCCCTATTTTATATTTTAATTTATGTCTCTCATCTCAT
>NW_020629758.1:427-1000 GCF_003573695.1 Papaver somniferum
ACGCCCATTGGCCGTCCGGCCATGCCACGACATTGCCGGTCCCACACTCTCATTCCCTATTTTATATTTTAATTTATGTCTCTCATCTCATGGAAGTTCCCTAATTTCGCCAAACTCTCCAGTTTCATGGAATTTCCCTTAAATCAGAGAAAAATACATAAAATCACATAAAACTGGGAAAAGCATGTGGGACCGCGTGTCAGCCGGCCGGCCATGCCCTAGCCTTGGCCGGTCCCACAACTTGTGATTCCTTGTTTATTTATTATTTTCATCATCTCATGTATTTTTGCCGGTTTCAGCAAAACCATGGATTTTGCATATTTTCTCCAAATGTTGCTCAAACGTGCATCAGAAAATATCAAAATTCTCAGGACTGAAGCACGGACACTATGGTGACACGGGCACATCCCCTTGACCGACCAAGGGTGACCCTGAGGCTTGCAAACAGCTGGTCCCGCATGTTTTAATGATTTTAACCTAATTTGCTCAGTTGCTCATATTAGGTTCGAACTCTTTCCAAACAATTGGAAGTTCGCTAAAACGACCATCTACTGGTCCCACGACCATCAAGAG
>NW_020629759.1:0-214 GCF_003573695.1 Papaver somniferum
GTTTATATTAAATCTGTGGATGATTTTCATGTTATTGTGTGCCTATATGTTGATGATATGCTCATATTAGGTAGTAACCTTGATAGTATTAAAACCACTAAAAGCATGCTTAGCGAAAACTTTGACATGAAAGACTTAGGCCCTGCTGATGTAATCTTAGGGATGAAAATCAGAAAGATGTCTGATGGATATAGTCTTAGTCAATCTCATTATG
>NW_020629759.1:414-778 GCF_003573695.1 Papaver somniferum
CTTTGAGACATCAAAGTGTGGTTGTTATTTTTGAATTGCACTCACTGTTGGCGGTTCAAGACATTGTGTTCACCGTAACAACAAGCAGTTCCGGTAACCTCTCACTAAGTTAAGGTTCAATATCTGGGACACCTTAGCCTAATATTGATGAATTATGTTTTCTCAGATATCGTCGATATGTTTTATCATTCATGTGGGGGATTGTTAGAAAAAACGTCTTTGTTATACCAAATTTGCATGGACTATGTTTTGATCTCTAGACCTATTGCCCACTACTTGTTTTTTCATTTGAATAGATAAAACAATAGTCCCACATAGACTAAAATCTAAAGAGTTTTAGACTTAAATACCATAGAATTGGCTA
>NW_020629759.1:880-1000 GCF_003573695.1 Papaver somniferum
AAGGGCATGGCCCTTGGGTCATTAGACTTTTGTGTGAGGGGGGAAGGACTATACTAGGGCAAGTTTGCCTTTCCCGTACGCGTGGTGCTTCACACAGAAGCACGCACGCCGCCGCCGTCC
>NW_020629760.1:0-404 GCF_003573695.1 Papaver somniferum
GAAATAAGTAAATAGGAGAGAAAATTTTTAGAGCAGAGATCATTCTTGACTTCTTTATCTTTCTTGTAAGAACATTCAAAGATTTATCAATAAAATTAAGAGTGTAAACCTAAAAATGAGTTGATCAACAATGAAATCATATGAGGGGTGTAGTGTAGGATTTCCTGCAACTACATAATGGCGCTAGAAACAGGGAAGAGTTGAAGACTATTCTAGAAAAAGCTAAAGATTGATATTGAGATTTGTGAAAATTTAAAGTGATTGATTAAGAATTTTTCATAATTTCTTGCAATACTGTTAACATTGAAGAAATGGCTAGAAGAAGAAATACATCCGAACAACCGACTACTATTAGAAGAAGCAAAAGAATTGCTGGAAGAGAAAGAAGTGAAATGGGAGAATCT
>NW_020629760.1:415-1000 GCF_003573695.1 Papaver somniferum
TTATTAGAATAAGCAAAAGAATTCCTGGAAGAAAAAGAAGTGAAATGGGAGAATCTACTAGAATGAGAAATAATAAAGAAAATCAAATTCAACCGCCAATTCAACAAACACTAGTTCAAGAGAGGAATACAGATTATGACAGGGTGAGCGTACACACTTGGCGATCAAATTCAGCAGAAGAAATAGAAGAATAGCAACAAAATAGAAATTATAGACAGGAAGAGAGAAATCAAGAAGCAGATAAAGGAATAATTCATGGAGGTGAGGAAATTGGAGCATTAGAAACATTGAGACGAAGAATACATGAACAAAGAAGAGCTGAGGCAGAAGAACATGCGAATTTAACAAGGCAAAATCACGAATTAAGGATGGAGAATATAAGACTACAGAATAGAAGATCGAGAAGTATTACAAAATCATATTCAAGATTGACTAGAAGAGAAATGAGGCGAAATTCACCCACAATCAATGCTGGAAACAATATTCAAGAAGAAATATCAAATCCTAATGAAGAATATCGCGAAAATAGAGAAAGAACTGATGATCGTTACGTTCCACAAAATGAAACTTTTGATGATGGGCAAA
>NW_020629761.1:0-380 GCF_003573695.1 Papaver somniferum
TCATTTAGAGAAAGAGATGAAATTCTATCATTTGAGAAGCTATTTAAGGAATTGTTAAGACGCTCAAGAAGGGTATCATTATCCAAGGCATTAGGAAATGAACGAAGAAGGGTAGCTTCATCAGAAAGACCATAAATGTCTGCAAAAAGGATCATCTAAATAAGATAAAACAACAGGATGAATGAATAAAGGGAAAAGAGAAAAGTAACATACCGTAAAGCTGATTATTAGCTTGCTGAAGACTAGAGATTTTGTTCTTATACGAAGAAGAATCAATTTCTAATTGTCTATTTTTCTCGCGAAGACCTTTAACTTCAGCTTCCAATTCTTCATTCTTTTTGCGAAATTGAAGATTCTTCTTTTCAAGATTTTCGCGTCTT
>NW_020629761.1:391-736 GCF_003573695.1 Papaver somniferum
GAAAAGTAACATACCGTAAAGCTGATTATTAGCTTGCTGAAGACTAGAGATTTTGTTCTTATACGAAGAAGAATCAATTTCTAATTGTCTATTTATATCGCGAAGACCTTTAACTTCATCTTCCAATTTTTCATTCTTTTTGCGAAATTGAAGATTCTTATTTTCAAGATTTTCGCGTCTTCTCTCTAGATCTGAGGCAACAACAAAAGAAGCTTTTCCAGCCTGCGAAAAGATATAAAAAATATTAATGTAGAAAGAAATTTTGAGTTATAACAATGAAGAAGTAAAAGGATAAAAGTATACCAGACTATTGAGAGAATGCAAGAAGTCGGGAGTCACTGATCT
>NW_020629761.1:747-1000 GCF_003573695.1 Papaver somniferum
AAAGTATACCAGACTATTGAGAGAATGCAAGAAGTCGGGAGTCACTAATCTAGAAACTCCACGAAGAGAACTATCACCATCTAGAAAAGGGACATCGCAAAGGGTAGTGAGAGCTTTGCAGGTATTTGCAAATTGGATATCTCCCATTCCTTGTAGAGAATCAGAAAAGAGGCCAAAAAGTTTAGCCATAGAGGATTCGGGTGGAGAATCTTCAGTTGAAAGAAGATCATCGTTCTCCTCATCACCCTTGTCA
>NW_020629762.1:0-346 GCF_003573695.1 Papaver somniferum
ATCTGTCACAGCCACTTTGCAAGAATGCCTGACTCCCATGATGACACTTTCAAAGACGATGTTTCCAGGGATGACATCTCCGCGGGTGTAACTTCAAGAAATGGTACTTCTGGGACCTCTGAGTGATGGTGAGAGATCCTTCATACTGAGTTGTACTCCTGGTTATTTCATCAACTATACCACAGGATGATCATGTAGTGAGGTTTCAGATCAATGTAGACTCCTCGGAAATGGAAGAAAGTCTTCGGGGCGGAGCACCCAGAAGTAAGGAATACAGGATGTTAGCAAATGACGTGCAGTCCCCAGCCGTTTCTTTGGTCAGTTGTTAGCGCTCCTTGTGTCATGA
>NW_020629762.1:423-1000 GCF_003573695.1 Papaver somniferum
TTTGAAGTTTGAGCATGTTTAGGGCCTGAAAAAGGCGAAATAGTGAACTTCCAGGAGACCTTCAGAACTTTTTCAGATGGCATGTTGCTCCATGTTTTAGCCACATCTCTTTGCTTGTTCATCGGATTGTCATGAAATTTTTAGACGTTGTAGAGGACATCCATACGAAGAGAATGGTATATAACCCATCTTCAGATTCCTCGTATATTGCTCCAAGTTCGTCTTTTAGTACAGGGCAGAGTACAGTTTCTTCAGACTAGGTTACCGTAAAACGTATTTTCATGACTTTCATGTTATTTGCTCGTTCCTTGAGTGTATAATGATTAATCTTGATAATGTTGGATTGCTTGTATGATGTATTTTATGATCTCATTTGGTTTCAAGCTTAAATGACTCTAACCTCATGTAATCTTCGTATTAGGTGCCAAATACCGAAGTTGAGGATATTGAAACCAATGAGGATAACTCAAACTGCCCTGGAGTTATTGATGAAGAGACAACCATCTCTGCACTTCAAGGCCATGAGAAGGTTGTCATTGAAGTCTTGGAAACTCAGATTGTTGCTGCTTCAGTGATA
>NW_020629763.1:0-597 GCF_003573695.1 Papaver somniferum
TAGGTCTTTTCTTCATCTTCTTGCTTTTATTTTCGTGCGGCGTTTTAATTCCATCCCCGTTGTTGTGTTTAAGAGTGGGTAACATGTAATACATGTTTCGACCCATGCCCATGCGCGTGTACCAAGCACCAATTCCGTGTCCACTTGAAATTATTTTTTGCAAGTTTTTAACTTGATAAATAATTTATTTAAGAGTTTTATTTATGGAAAAATTCCTTTTTTGTGTTTAACTGTTTTACAAGAAACAAAACTCGTTTTATAAGAAAAAACCTAAACCTAACTTGATTTGCAAGTTAATTTTCCTATAAATACAACTCGAAAATCTCTTTTCAAAACACACAAGCAGCGACCATCTCTAGGTCTTTTCTTCATCTTCTTGCTTTTATTTTCGTGCGGCGTTTTACTTCCATCCCCGTTGCTGAGTTTAAGAGTATGTAACTTGTAATACATGTTTCGACCCATGCCCATGCGCGTGTACCAAGCACCAATTCTGTGTCTACTAGAAATTATTTTTTGCAAGTTTTTAACTTGATAAATAATTTATTTAAGAGTTTTATTTATGGAAAAATTCCTTTTTTGTGTTTAACTGTTTTACAA
>NW_020629764.1:0-356 GCF_003573695.1 Papaver somniferum
TCCTAACTCTAGATCAACACAACTGGCATATACAAGGGTACCAATGGTCGACTTTATTGAATTTATTCCGGTTGGTATGATGGTCTGGTCTCAATTTTTGTTTCTTCAAAGTAACTCAATCACTCTATGTCAACCCAGTAGACATCAACATAAAAATTTAGCAAAAACAAAAACAGAAATAATAAGATGATTCCGAGATACGGTGAAACTACCATGTCATTTCTAACACCTGAGCTTTGTGCTTTTATGAATAGACTCTTTAGATGTTTCCATTTAATCAGATTGGTTCCTCAACTCCTACAAACAAGATGCTTCTATCCACTTAGATTGGTTGGTGCTATCCTTAATAGGCATAA
>NW_020629764.1:367-564 GCF_003573695.1 Papaver somniferum
CCAATTCCAGCTGTTTAATCTCCTTCAAACTCGTTGAACACTTCCCTGCAAATTCTCGGGTTTTCAAGAACCAATTTCCCGCCGAAAAATGAATTCAACCGAAGAAGAAAGGGTTGCCCCTTATCCAATAATTGGGGTGCCCTTACCAGCTGACGCCTTGGGGTGCAAATAATAAAGAAGGTTCCCCTTATCAGTTG
>NW_020629764.1:575-1000 GCF_003573695.1 Papaver somniferum
CACCTGAAGCAAAAGAGTTAAGGAAAGATATTACCGTGTTGCATGAGCATGGTTTACCTCCCAAGAAGTGCTAAGTTTAAAGTCTTCAGCCAGACTAAGAAAGGATTAGTCACCTTAAAGAATCATAAATTAATAGCCGGAATAACTGCGGATCACCAAAACAAAATAAGGGTATCACAAGTAAAAGGAATCTGCAACATGCCAAGAAAATTAACAGATAAAGCACACCCTTGTCTAGTTTCCTGTTTAAAACAACTACATCTAGATGTGGTTCAAGTTCTATAACTGGGTCTAGATAAAATATTTTCATGGGTTGCATTTCCTCATAAGTTAGATCCGAATGTTCAGGTTCTAGAATCTGGAAAAACTCAAATAAAAACTTAGAAGCACATAATAATAACCTAAATAATTACGGAACCTTAAAG
>NW_020629765.1:0-388 GCF_003573695.1 Papaver somniferum
TACTAGTTTGCGTGCTAGAGTCGGTTCTTCTTTAACCTTTGGTTTTCTTCTTCTAAAACCAGGTTAACGACTTGAAGACTTCATTGGGATTGGAAGCCAGACCGATACTACTTTTATCGTAGTTGTGTGATCTGATCTTGCATCTTCTATCGTAATAGTATAATCATATTGATTGGCTAGAGATTGTTTGATTTCTCTGATAGGCAAGATATAAAAAGTAACCACAAACACCTTCGTCTAATTGTTTGTGATTCCACGACATCTTGTTTCGCTACCATACGATTAAGATTGTTGTGAGGTGATTGATTAATCTAGGCTGTTCTTCGGGAATATAAGACCGGATTATCAATTGGTTCATGTTCACCTTGATTATTATCAAAAGACGGAA
>NW_020629765.1:399-1000 GCF_003573695.1 Papaver somniferum
TTAATCTAGGCTGTTCTTCGGGAATATAAGACCGGATTATCAATTGGTTCATGTTCACCTTTATTATTATCAAAAGACGGAACAAAAAAACTTTAGGGTTTTTCTGTGGGAGACAGATTGATCCTTTGATAGACTTGTCTGTGTGAGACAGATTTGTTTGTTTTTAAAGCCTGCGATTTTGGGTCGTAGCAACTCTTAGTTGGCGGTGAGATCAACTAAGGGAATCAAGTGCGCAATATCCTGCTGGGATCAGAGGCGTAGCGAGTACAATTGTACCTTGGATCAGTGGGAGACTGATTGAGGTTCAACTATAGTCCAGTCTGTAGCGGCTTAATACAGTGTGTATTCAACTGGACTAGGTCCCGGAGTTTTCTGCATTTGCGGTTTCCTCGTTAACAAAATTTCTGGTGTCTGTGTTATTTCAGTTTCCGCATTATATTGTTTATCTTTATAATTGAAATAATACAGGTTGTGCGTGTAGATCATCAGTTGGTATAATCCAACCTTTGGTTGTTTGATTGTCATTGATTGATCCTTGGACATTGATCTTTGGTAACGTCCAAGTTATTGCTTGTGTTTGATTAGGACTCGCTGATTTCTA
>NW_020629766.1:0-316 GCF_003573695.1 Papaver somniferum
TAATAGTACAATCATATTGATTGGCTAGAGATTGTTTGATTTCTCCGATAGGCAAGATATAAAAAGTAATCACAAACACCTTGGTCCCATTTTTTGTGATTCCACGACATCTTGTTTCACTACCATACGATTAAGATTGTTGTGAGGTAATTGATTAATCTAGGCTGTTCTTCGGGAATATAAGACCGGATTATCAATTGGTTCCTGTTCGCCTTGATTATTATCAAAAGACGGAACAAAAACTTTAGGGTTTTTCTGTGGGAGACAGATTGATCCTTTGATAGACTTGTCTGTGTGAGACAGATTTGTTTATTGT
>NW_020629766.1:321-1000 GCF_003573695.1 Papaver somniferum
TTTAGGGTTTTTCTGTGGGAGACAGATTGATCCTTTGATAGACTTGTCTGTGTGAGACAAATTTGTTTATTGTTAAAGCCTGCGATCTTGGGTCGTAGCAAATCTTAGTTGTGGGTGAGATTAGCTAAGGGAATCAAGTGCGAAGTATCCTGCTGGGATCAGAGGCGTAGGGAGTACAACTGTACCTTGGATCAGTGGGAGACTGATTGGGGTTCAACTATAGTCCAGTCCGAAGTTAGCTTGGAGTAGGCTAGTGTCTGTAGCTGCTTAATACAGTGTGTATTCAATCTGGACTAGGTCCAGGGGTTTTTCTGCATTTGCAGTTTCCTCGTTAACAAAATTCCTGGTGTCTGTGTTATTTCAGTTTCTGCATTATATTGTTTATCTTTATAATTGAAATAATACAGGTTGTGCGTGTAGATCATCAATTGGTATAATCCAACCTTTGGTTGTTTGATTGTCATTGATTGATCCTTGGACATTGGTCTTTAGTATCGTCTAAGTTATTCCTTGTGTTTGATTATGACTCGCTGATTTCTATTAGCTTGAGTAAATCAAAACAAGAGAGAGATGTTAACTCCTTGAGATACTTTTACCTAGATTGAATCTGACTGTCTAGTTGATTCTCTATAAAGTATTTCGGAGTTAGTCCATATAGATTGTTAAGCGAAATATTGGG
>NW_020629767.1:0-298 GCF_003573695.1 Papaver somniferum
TGACAAGTTAAGTTTTCTATCTAACGGTTGAGAAATATTAGCTTGAATCTAAATCAGGTTTTCATCTAACGGTGAATATTGTTTGCTTTGTAACTAAGGCAAAACCCTGAGTTGAATGGCTATATAAAGGAGACATCTAGTATTGTGAAAAACTAATCCTCACACCTTACGTCTGATACTAGTTTGCGTGCTAGAGTCGTTTCTCCTTTAACCTTTGGTTTTCTTCTTCTAAAACCAGGTTAACGACTTAAAGACTTCATTGGGATTGTGAAGCCAGATCGATACTACTTTTATCGTA
>NW_020629767.1:309-1000 GCF_003573695.1 Papaver somniferum
ACCAGGTTAACGACTTAAAGACTTCATTGGGATTGTGAAGCCAGATCGATACTACTTTTATCGAAGTTGTGTGATGTGATCTTGCATCTTATATCATAACAGTACAATTATATTGATTGGCTTGAGATCGTGAGAGTTCTCCGATAGGCAATATATAAAAAGTAATCACAAACACCTTCGTCTCATCGTTTTTGATTTCATGACATCTTATTTCGCTACCATACGATTAAGATTGTTGTGAGGTGATTGATTAATCTAGGCTGTTCTTCGGGAATATAAGACCGGATTATCAATTGGTTCCTGTTCACCTTGATTATTATCAAAATGAGGAATAAAAACTTTTAGGTTTTTTTTGTGGGAGACAGATTGATCCTTTGATAGACTTGTCTGTGTGAGACAGATTTGTTTGTTGTTAAAGCCTGCGATTTTGGGTCGTAGCAACTCTTAGTTGTGGGTGAGATCAGCTAAGGGAATCAAGTGTGCAGTATCCTGCTGGGATCAGAGGATAGGGAGTACAACTGTACCTTGGATCAGTGGGAGACTGATTGGGGTTCAACTATAGTCCAGTCTGAAGTTAGCTTAGAGTAGGATAGTGTCTGTAGCGGCTTAATACAGTGTGTATTCAATCTGGACTAGGTCCCGGGGTTATTCTGCATTTGCGGTTTCCTCGTTAACAAAATTTCTGGTATCT
>NW_020629768.1:0-287 GCF_003573695.1 Papaver somniferum
AGGATAGCGACAAGTCTCCACTTCTCAAATCCATGGTGTGGACATTCGCTCAACAAATCATTAAAACGTTCAAAATAGTCAAAAACAGTTTCCTCATCCAATTGGACAAAACAATTGATACGTTGACGAATAGTGATGGTCCTATGATGTGGAAAGAATTTTTTAAAAAATAGATCCGTGAGTTGGTCCCAAGTGTTGATTGATTGTGGTCTCAAACCGTAAAACCATGTTTTGGCCCTTTCCTTTAGAGAAAATGTAAACAAACGCAATTTCAGAGAGTCTTCGGA
>NW_020629768.1:487-814 GCF_003573695.1 Papaver somniferum
TTTTTTTTTTTTTGTGTTGTGTTTTGAAGCCCCAATTTTAGTTTAAAAGAAACTACAAGCCTAACAAACAACTAAATTACAAGCCCAAATAAAGAAAGAAATAAAAATAAAACTAATTATTACAAACCCACAAAAAAAAAAAAAAAAAACTAAAATTATTACAATCCCAAATAAATAAAAGAAATAAAATTAAAATAATTATTACATGCCCAAAAAGATAATTACAATTACAAGCCCAAAAGAGAATAACAATACAAACCAAAAAAATTACAAGCCCAAAAAATTTGGGTTTGGGTTTAGGCTTACCTTTTTGGAGGGAAGCCCAGT
>NW_020629768.1:825-1000 GCF_003573695.1 Papaver somniferum
CAAAAAATTTGGGTTTGGGTTTAAGCTTACCTTTTTGGAGGGAAGCCCAGTTGGGCTTTTATCCCTTTTCTTAAGTTGCAAAAGCCCAGTTGGGCTTGGGATCTTCCTAAACTTTTGTTGGAGAGGCCCAGTTGGGTCACTTCTACTCCAACAACACCAGCCCATCCCAGCAGCA
>NW_020629769.1:0-233 GCF_003573695.1 Papaver somniferum
TATTACTAGTTTAGGGTTTATTATACGTAAACGTGATACACCTTGAATACACGTAGCATAATTGTGATTATTGCTTGTAGTGATACATCCTCGTAGTCACATGTGGATCATAACCTTTGTTAAAACGGATTAGTGCTTTTACACGTTCGTTTGCATTGATTAGTCTTATTTCATAGAACTTAGTGCTCTTAGGGAGTTAAACTTAATTGTGCTTTTACACTTTAGGTTGCTTT
>NW_020629769.1:286-1000 GCF_003573695.1 Papaver somniferum
AATTCTAGTTATTGTTGAAAAACATGTTTGTGGATGAAAACGGATCCTTAATCAATTTCTTTCATCTTGATTTGCGTGTTTGCTTCGCTTTATTTGTTTTGTTTGCTTTTATTTTACTTTTATATTATAAAAATCAGAAAATCCCCCCATTATTTTATATAGGAAACCGGAACATATTGACAACCCAAGACCTCTCTGTGGGAACGAACTCTTTCTTATCACATACTATATTTATATCTAGTTGAGCGAGAAAGTGAATTATATTTGCACGGCTAACAACCGGTCAAATTTTGGCGCCGTTGCCGGGGAGGAAGCGGTTGTCACTTGTTTTTGGTTTCTTATTTATTTATTTTTTTAGTTTTGTTTTATTTTCTGGTTTTTAACCTTGTTTTGAGAATCGTGTTTCAGGTAATTATTTCTCATGGATGGAGCATATTGGAACAATGGATACGGTTTCCAACAATCTCAATAACATGAAAACTTCCAACAATTCCAGGGGTATAATCAAAACCAATTCATTGGCTATGACCAATATTCCATGGATCCTTATGGTTTTCCTCAACAACCTTATGGCGGGTATATGTGTGAACAACCACAAGGATTGGAGGATTCTTATGCTTGTGAACAACAAGTCTCTAACTTGTTAGACAACTTTTCCAACTTTTTACGACAAGAGTTTCAAAAAGATAATGAGGCTACAAACGAGCAACTCCA
>NW_020629770.1:0-474 GCF_003573695.1 Papaver somniferum
AATTAATGCTCCTAGACAGCTTGCTCTGCTAGTATAGAGCCACAAAGTTAATTATTCCTAATTACTATTGCTCCTATTCCATGGTCGAATCCACGACTGGTCCCATGGAATGGCAATAACAATTGTTCTGATTCTATGATCGAATCCACGGCTTGATCTCATAGAATAGCAATAACTATATTATCTCATTACTCCGATTTCATGATCGAATCCACAACTGTTGTCATAAATGGTAATAGATAAACCTTAATTACTCTGATTCTATGGTCGAATGTACTATCCCATGGAATGGTAATGCTCACTTTATTATTCTGAATTCGTAGTCGAATCCTCAGCCGATCCTATGAATTAATAATAAACATCTTATTACTCAGTTTTGTGAATTATTCTCCACTGAATTCCACAATTAGTAATAAATAATCAACAACCGGGCGTCTGAGCTACCTCTAAGTAAGCCCCGATTCAAATGGTGAA
>NW_020629770.1:507-1000 GCF_003573695.1 Papaver somniferum
GTCTGAGCTACCTTTAAATAAGCCCCGATTCAAATGGTGAAGGTGTATTCAAAGGCGATACACTAACAGTCACCGCACGAACGAGTATTTCAAAAATACAACGAAACGATGAACCTATGCAAAATAGAGAAGAAAATAATAAATAATTAAAAATATTGACCAGGGTGCTGGGAGCACGGACACACGACCGACCGACCGTGTCGTGGTCAATCCCACGCCAGTTTTATATTTTTAATGCATTTTTATTATTTTCCATGATTTGATGAAAATTCTCTCATTTTATCAAATCTCCTTCGTCTCGAGGAAACTCCTCGGTTTCATGGTACTTCCATAAATCCATAAAAAATAATATAAAATTAAGGAAAGGAGTGTGGGGCGTGACCATTAGCCAACCGGCCATGCCTTGGTCCCAACCACCCCACACCCCACGGTTCTTTATTATTTTATTATTATTATTATTATTTCTCTAATTTCATGAAAAAACTCCTTGATT
>NW_020629771.1:0-385 GCF_003573695.1 Papaver somniferum
TTAGTTCTAAAGACGATCTTGTGATAATCCTGTTAGATCATAGCTCGGTCGACCTCTCATGCGTTGATATATCAAGCATGTTTGTAAATGTTAGTGATCAAAACTATGAGTCTTGATTTCTAGTCTACATAGATAAGTCTCGGAATAGGATAGAAAAGTGTAGTTGAGCTCAAGGACTTCATGGCGACTCATCATACAACGACGAAGATCTACTCAAGGAACCGTGGAACTTCATCAATAAAAAGTTATGTGAAGACTTGAACCTATCTATCACTCAAAAGTCTATCTCTTTTATCTCCTACTTCTTATGAGACAAAAGTCGTATGCTATATAGACTGGATCATACACATTTGATATTTCGAGCCGAGTATATCTCGCCTATCTA
>NW_020629771.1:585-1000 GCF_003573695.1 Papaver somniferum
AAATCGCTTTGACGAGAAATAGTGTAACAACTATATAACGTCCTCTAAGAATGTTTCAATGGTTGGAATGAGAGTTTAGGTCTATATAACCAATGATGGATATAAGCATTGTGTGGTAACATATATGTGCATAAGTCCTATTCCTTAATCCGAAGTTTGCGAAATTTGTTGATTAAGAGAAACCAGAGGAATTGGCTTTGCCAAGTCCGCGAATTCAGTTTGCGAACTCAGTCCGCGAACTGACGGAGGTTCTCTTATCGACAATTTCTACCGGGATTTTCCAAAAACTCGTTTCCGTGTTTATTCCGCGAACTTAGTCCACGAACCTAGTCCGTGAACTGGCGGAAGTCTCATTGCCGAGATTTTCTGTTGAGTTTGGAAAACTCTGCCAGTTTCCTTAAGTCCGCGAACTTGT
>NW_020629772.1:0-560 GCF_003573695.1 Papaver somniferum
TCTAACATTATCTTTATTTTAGTTTTTAGTAACTTCATAATAACAGTATTAGCACTATTAACATTAATATTTCAAGGGCGTAGATCGAATTCTACCCAAAGACTAAACCAAAGCTACTGAATCAATATCAAGCTATGGATCAATCCGAAGCACAAAGAAGTATGTGGATATCAATCGGGCAATTCTCCGCAGCATCAAAGATACAAAAGCATGACTAGCAACTTCATTCAATTGCATCGAACCCTTCTACCATCATCTAAGTTCCCGTGGACACCGATGTGTCTATCAAACGTACAACTTTTCTTGTGGAAAGTATTGACCGAAAGCCTTTTGATCTTCAACTCCAACATCCACCTCCGATGCAAATCTGATCCGAAGACTGTTATCCTGCATTCCTGCTCCATTATCATGTTGCTGCTGATTCATGGCTTAATTATCCTATTGTAATTGATGAATCTAGGGGTATTATATACCCTCGTGTAACAATGCCTTACTAGTTTAAAAAATTCCATGTTTCCAAAAAAAAAAAAAAAAAAAAAAAAAAAAAAAAAAAAAAAAAA
>NW_020629772.1:571-1000 GCF_003573695.1 Papaver somniferum
AAAACACAAAAAAAAAAAAAAAAAAAAAAAAAAAAAAAAAAAAAAAAAAAAAAAAAAAGACTTGCTAAGCGGGAAGTCAAAATGCCCCCAAAACATGCTGTGCACAAAAGCTTGGGTGGAATGATCCGGAAAAGATCGAATGACTACTTTTCAGCTAACATACATGTACGACCTAAAACAATCCTTACAGCTAACTCTATCTCCCTTATACACTTAAAAAACGCTCTCCTCATATTTCAAAGAGATTTTAATCTTCTCTCATACACACAAAACATTCGAAGGGGGAAAAAAAAGGCCTTCATTTTTCTTCTTCGGCACAAAATCATCAGGTAATTGTATTCCTTTTTTTTCAATCTAGACTTAAATTTTTTATACGGTATTTGATTTTAGTGGCAAGGTTAGTATGACTGCTTAATTTGGCTTACAATT
>NW_020629773.1:0-451 GCF_003573695.1 Papaver somniferum
ATTGTTGAAAGAACATCAAGATGTCTTCGCCTGGACGTACGAAGAAATGCCGGGTCTGGATGAGAAACTCGTCAACCGTCACCTGCACATCGTCCCTGGTTCTAAAGCTGTCAAACAACCACCCAAGAAATTTAGACACGAATTCGAGGAGTAAATTAAGGTCGAAATCCAGAAACTGTTAGCAGCAGGGTTCATCAAGCCTATTCTTCATCCAACGTGGCTAGCAAATGTGGTACATGTTAAGAATAAAAATGGTCAAATCAGATGTTGTGTCGACTTCAGGAACTTGAATAAATGTTGTCCAAAGGATGATTTTCCTCTACCCAACATTTACATGATCGTCGATGCAACCAGTTGTCACGGTATGTTCTCATTCATGGATGGCTATAGTGGGTACAACCAGATCAAGATGTATTAACATGACGCTAACAAGACTGCGTTACGTACTCCC
>NW_020629773.1:462-999 GCF_003573695.1 Papaver somniferum
TATAGTGGGTACAACCAGATCAAGATGTATGAACATGACGCCAACAAGACTGCGTTCCGTACTCCCATTGGGAATTTTCACTACACTGTGATGCCCTTTGGATTAAAGAATGCTGGTGCCACCTATCAGCGAGCCATGACTGCCATATTCCACGACATGATGCACAAGCAAGTAGAAGACTATGTTGATGATGTGGTGGTAAATCGAAGACTCGAGTATCTCATCTCGAAGTTCTAAGACAGGTGTTTGAAAGATGCAGAGAATACAAATTAAAAATGAATCCTTTAAAGTGCGCATTCGGAGTTTCTTCCGGAAAATTCTTAGGATTCCTGGTCACGGCTGAAGGGATCAAAGTCGACCCATACAAGGCAAAAGATATTACCACCATGCCTCCTCCACGAACCGTGAAGGAACTAAAGACCTTTATGGGCAAGGTAAATTATATTGGACGCTTCATTCCTGTATTATCTCAACTCATTGCTTCGTTCACACCTCTGCTGAAAAAAGGAGCAAGCTTCACCTGGACAACTGTTCAAC
>NW_020629774.1:0-853 GCF_003573695.1 Papaver somniferum
AAAATACAACTTGAAAGAGAAAGCATATCACTATGACTGTCATCCCAACTAGGTTGAAACCACAACCACCAGCACCTGCTGAGGGGCAAATCATATATTCAACCAATTGCCATCCTCAAGCTCCCACATACTCAACCTCTCACAATCCCTCATCACCCAATCAAATCTCCAATTAATCAACTCTTCCGGTGAGCCCCTGCCACAATTAATCTCAAGAGTAAGTGAAGAAATACTATAACATGATATTCAAAGTGAAGAAACAAGTGTAGATTAAAATCTTATTTAGTCAAAGACAATGCTGCTACACCATAACCTTACCTTACTTCTCGATACAAATGTAGTTTTTTTTTATCTCTGTAGACTGTAGGAAAGCTTTTAACGAAAACTAATAACGTGCTGGATATGTGTTCTATAGATGGCTCCGTTGCAATTCCAAATTGAATCCTACAGGATGTGATTTTTAGAAAAAGAAATTAGTTGCATACATTAAATTTAGATGATAAATTAGATTTGAAGATTAAAAATAAAAACAGAAAGAGAGTTGAGAAGAGACCTGTTGAAGTTTGTTGTTTGCTAATGCGAACTTTAGCAGGGCTAGCTGATTTACTTCTACACCCTCGTCTAATTATTGGAATCATCATCATCACAATCACCAAAATCAGGATCAACCCATAGGTATTGAACAAAGGGGAGAGCAGTCCATAATCGTAAATCTGGAATAGATGTCAAATTACTGCACCAGTGGATCCTTATTTCCTCAAGGCAAGGGAAGCAATTATGAGGTGGTGAAGGTACAGCCCATTCTTCTAAGTTATCCCAGAAATGATCAATTTGGTTAGTGAATGTTGTTGTA
>NW_020629775.1:0-353 GCF_003573695.1 Papaver somniferum
AACCCATGAAGCCGTGTTTCCTTATTTGACTTTGATTCCAATTCCCGGCTATTCTAGCCCAAGTTGATCGGTCCAATTGCTTCTAATGAACTTGTTAAGTCATATCAAGTCCAGCCCAATCAATTTCCGGTGTTGAATCTCTTTAAAACTGCCCAAAGCTTCACACAAAAATTGATCCTCGTTGCTGCCAGTTTCCCGCCAAAACGAATGTTTGAAAACGTGAAGAAATGTGACCTTCCCCTATCCAGTCCCGGTCTCCCTTTAGCAGATGCCTGGAAATGGGTCACCCCTTAGTAATTAGGTTACCCCTTATCCAAAGTGAGAGTCCGTATAGTAATTTTCTCCCACGAGCG
>NW_020629775.1:553-861 GCF_003573695.1 Papaver somniferum
CTCAATCACTCTAATTCACCCTAGCATTGGTAACAACTTGAATCGTGGGCCCCACCTATCACTTAGAGAAACATGGTTTAAAAACAAAATAAAATAAAAATAGAAGTGAAAAGGACTCAACGAGATATGGTGAAACTATCATATTATTTCTAACACCTGAGCTCTATGCTTTTATGAATAGACTCTTCTAGATGTTTCCATATAATCATATTGGTTCCTCAACTCCTACAACCAAAATGCTTCCATCCACTTAGGTTGGTGATTGCTATCCTTAATATGCATAAATTTCTAGGCTCTGGAGTTTATTT
>NW_020629776.1:0-542 GCF_003573695.1 Papaver somniferum
TCGTCCGAACTCGGAATGAACTCATTATTTTTTCATTCTCTTCCTCTTTGAATTCTCTTCAAAATGGAGATGAGAATTATTGATTTTGGATGAGATAAGATTGGTATTTGTCCTGTCTCTTGTTTTTGAGTGTTTTGCTCCATTTCGTCGCACTTGTTCCACTTCTCTTGGACTTGGGCACTTGGATTCTTGGAGTAATACTCTTCTAAGCTAATTTGTAGCTTTTACTAGAATGTTGTTGGTGAATCACAAAGAAGGAAGTTCAAGAATGGAAATTAGTACGCATTGCTATGGGATTCTTGAATGTTCACAATCATCCTTTGTGAACTATGGTGCATGGTGGTTCATGACTTTGTAGGTTCTTTTTTGTGAAAATCGTTTTATACGCCTTTGATAACTATTCTTGGTGTGAATCCGGGAAGAAAAGATTGATTCTACCCTCTAAGGAAAAATCATCTTATATGTGCATTACGAGTTTGTCTTGATGCCTAGGAAACTTCTTATGAGAATTTATTCTTGTTTTTGAGAAGGATTACTAGAGT
>NW_020629776.1:553-1000 GCF_003573695.1 Papaver somniferum
TAAGGAAAAATCATCTTATATGTGCATTACGAGTTTGTCTTGATGCCTAGGAAACTTCTTATGAGAATTTATTCTTGTTTTTGAGAAGGATTACTAGAGTTTTGAATAGCGATAATTGTGACTACACATAGCTATTTTTGTTTTCATCTTTTTATATTTATTTTTTTAGGTTTATTGGTTTTAAATTCTAAAAATATTTGGAGGATGATGTTTATTGCAGTATTTTAATGGTTTGTGATATTGCAATATTTTTATGGGATATGTATTGTTTGCGTCCGTGAACTTGAAGGTCCCATATTGCGGTCAAAAGTAAAGTCGTTCATGAATCGGTATTCGTATTGATGAAAGGACGAATGGACTTTTGACATATACAAAAGTTATGCCTATGCAATCATGTATTTGATGGAAAATAGGATAAAATCTTTTGTTCGACGAGGACAAAGTCTA
>NW_020629777.1:0-566 GCF_003573695.1 Papaver somniferum
GAAAAGAAACAAAATTTACTTCGCACAAGATTGCAAAATTATAAATAAACAACTGCGAAGTTGAGGTACCAAAGAAGAAAAATCTGCAAAATCTCTCATTTGAGTACAAATAACAGAGGCAAGTATGGGAATGAATGAAATTAGAAAATGTTATTTGTCTCCACATGATAGATTTATACAAAAATTAAAAAATTAATGATTATATTCATTAACCATATTGCAAGGAAGAATTGTTTTAATGAATGCAGGTCAAAATGAAAGAAACTCATATATTAAGGAATATGGAAAACCAAAAGAATTCGCAAATATACAGAAAGGAGGAATAAATGTACAAGTATTACAGAAAATTAAAGAAAGAAACAAAGGCTACTTCTTAGTTGATCCTTCATCATCTTCATCAGACTTGTTCCCTTCTTCGTCTGCATCAGAATTTTCATCTCCACCAGAACCTTCATCACTATCAGATTCTTCATCATCAGCATCGCTATCAGAAATAATCAGACTGGGATGTTCTTTGGGATCTCCTCAAAGAGACAAGGATAATCAGAATGAGGAATACTATGGTC
>NW_020629777.1:577-1000 GCF_003573695.1 Papaver somniferum
ACTGGGAATGTTCTTTGGGATCTCCTCCAAGAGACAAGGATAATCAGAATGAGGAATACTATGGTCATCACAAACCATTTGAATAGTTTGATTGCGAAAATGCATAGCATCATTCTTGAAGTTCGCAACAGTGATCTTGATTTGATTCTTTAATCTAGAATACTTGTCGTTGCGAGAAGAAAGATTCTTTGCGAGTTCTATTTTTTCAGCTTCAAGTTCTTTAATCCTTTTGCGATATCTACTTTCAGAATCTGCGAGCAAAATACAATCAATTATAACTTGATGAAAATTCATAAGAAACAAAAGATTAGTGTTGGAGAACAGTTAATAACCTTCTCTGTCAGAAATCATATCTCTAATCAAGGCTGTATGCTCAACTTGGAGACTAACATTTACACCTAAATCTTTTCTGGCATCGTCTAA
>NW_020629778.1:0-291 GCF_003573695.1 Papaver somniferum
GGCAGAGAAGCCTAATGTATTTGAACCCAAAGGTTCCATAACATTTTCAGTATAGACATGTTCTTCTAACATAACATCATAATCATCATCATCATCATGATAGGGATTTTGCAATCTAGGATAATTTTCAATCCTAAGGTCAGAGCTATTACAAGAATAAAACTCTAATTCATGGGGATGATTCATATCATGTGGTGTTGTTCCTGTTTCCCTAACGGATTCCCATTGATGGGTTTTCTCTGCAATCTCGGCTAAAAAATTCCATGCATCATCCACAGATTTATCAATAAA
>NW_020629778.1:361-780 GCF_003573695.1 Papaver somniferum
ATTACATGACACTTTGCAAGAGGTAGCCCTTTTTGATGCACCCAGTTAAATTCGATGGTTGTCTTTCTTAATGTAACCTCCACCTTCTATCCCAACCAACCAAAGAACAAGCTAGTCAAGTTTCGTTCAGTATTCTAAAGTGATTGGCAATCGTAACTTCCTATCAAACACCTTGAAGATCGAGGCCATACATGTATTGGTAGATCGTGCGCGTGCAAATTTCTTATCACTATGTGAATTGTGCTAGAATCAGGGTGCCTAAATATCTAGACTAAGACTCCTAATAATAATACATATTTGCACAAGAGTCAACATTTCAAGGTAAATGAGCTCCATTTTTATGATTTTTTTTCATTTTTTAATTTTTTTGAATTTTTGAATTTTTTCAAAAAGATGGAGTTTTGTTTTCAATTATAGCA
>NW_020629779.1:0-398 GCF_003573695.1 Papaver somniferum
TTAACTTTTCTCCTTAATTTCATGCTTGAAACTTCCTTATAGATTTCTACTTCCCTATGGCCTTATTGAACAAAACGTAACGATGATTTTTTTTTATTTTTCAATTTTTTTTCTTTCATTTTTTTTTTATTCAGTAACAAAACAATTACAAGACAAAAAGTTTACATGGTCATGAGAGAAGGACTTAGAACTTGGATCTTCGCAACTTGTGATGTCTTGGTATCATGAACTTCAACAACTTAAATCGTTTGCTCTTATAGATTTTTGTAACTAAGTCTTCAACTTTGATTTTTGAATTATTCTTTTCTATTGTTGCTTCTAAACCTTAAACGTCTTCAACTTTTTCCATAGATTTTGATGTCGCTCTGTCTGTTGATGATGATAAGTTTCTACTGAGA
>NW_020629779.1:445-1835 GCF_003573695.1 Papaver somniferum
CTCCGCTTGTTGATGATGATAAGTTTCTAATGAGAGAGATTCGTAATCAGTAACTAAGACTACATTGTGAGGTTGCTTTGTCTTTCTGGCATTTCCTTCTGACCTACTTGCCTTTCCATCATGGATGGTTAGGTCCATCACGGTTACCCTCTAAAAGGAACAAGTTCTCTCCTGAATTTCAAAGATCTCAATGTCTTTTTCTCTAATGTCTCAATAGAATGTTATCCCTAGAAATTCCAATTTCCATCTTTTGGGTGAGAAACAATACGTAAACTTAGCTAACTGGATACTATGTGACGCTAGAAGTTTCTCCCTTACCCCCAAACTTAAATCTAACATTGTCCTCAATGTTCTAAAGATAAAATTAAAAACATGAACAAGGAGAAACTATTACCACTTGAGGGAAAAGAAATAAGGAAGAATATTACTGTGTCGCATGAAAATGGGTTACCTCCCAAGAAGGGTTAAGTTTAAAGCCTTCAGCCAGATATTGGATGAATTAGTCACCTCGTAGAATCATATAGCAACAGCCGGAATAATTGTGGGTCATCTGGATCAAAAATTATTACCCACAATAGGAGGAAACTGCAACAGACCAAGAAGATACCGAACATACCCTTGCTTAAGACAACTACATCTAGTTGTGGTTCAGGTTCAGGCTCTATAAAAGGGTCTAAATAAAAGGTTTTCATCGGTTGGATTTCCTCAAAGCTAAGATCCGGTTCAGGTATTAGAGTCTGGAAAAACTCAACTAAGAACTTAGAAGCACATAACAACAACCTGAATAATTGGGGATCCTCTAAGTCAATTAGATTTGACTCACAAAGTTGACCATAATAATGGTCATTCTTAAGAAAATGTGTCGACCCTAATATCCTAAAGTAATTAGGTTTAGTCTCAAAACTTAATATCCGACACATCTGAAAATCATATGTTCCCACAATTGGAGGAAAAGTTTTTGGCGGGAAAACAAAGTCAATTTGGTTATTATCTCCTGGGTAAACCATATCAACCAGAGGATGGGTTTCTAACAACTGAGCTACTTTCTGGACATCATTAGGTTCGGTAAAATGAGTATGAAGATAATCTTGTAAGATGGTTGAGGCACAAATGTCAAGTCCTACACGAGGGAACTTTCTAATAGTTAAAGCACACGAAGAATTACCCCCAAACTTAGAGTTTTCTGTGTCTCTAGAAAGACTAGTCACAACTTCCCTAATTTCTAGGTCATCAGATTCCTGAAAATGGTCAATTGATTCTTCTAAGTCAGGTTCATCCTCACTCATCTCTACGAGTTCATCTTCTTCGTCTAAGACTATTGTTTCTAAATCGCTAGACTCTAAAACATTATTCTCAGAATAAACTCGTTCCTCTAAATCATTATCGGCTT
>NW_020629779.1:1846-2545 GCF_003573695.1 Papaver somniferum
TATTAACTAAGGTGTTAATCATAATAACTTCCTCTGATTCACTGATAGGCACATCAAATAATGGATTATCCAACACACTGCATGCTAAAGGATCATGAACTGCATCGTCTAAAACGGTGGTATCTCTAGTCAAATCCTCATCCTTTTGAATAGGTGAATAATTATTAAAATTATTTGGATTTGAACTAGAAACAACACTATCATTATAAAGCTCAATTGGAGTAACAAATTCCTGATCACTATGCCTACATATTTCATGTTCTTCATCAATACTATCCTCATCATAGTCATCATTATTATAATATGAAAATAATTGAACCTCATCTAAACAAGTTGTGTCACCAATTCTAACCTCGTTATCTTGATTATGTAAATAACTATCTTCATTCTCAAGGGTATTATTGGATACACTATATTGGCAATTCAAGTAATTTCGAGCAATTCTTTCGTTCGTCTCAGCTATCCGCTTGAGGTGGCCTTCTAAATAAGGTTCACTCATTATTGTAGTTCTTTAGTCTATAATTATACTATTCATCTCATCTAACTTACGCGTCGACTCAGCTAACTTCCTGAGGGACTCTTCTAAAGGAGGAATAGGAACAGAGGGATCATAAAAATGACTACTTTTCAATAGTTTGATTGTATCCTCTAGAGACGAAGAACTAGTACTATAATCTTCTTGCTCGTAAGACTGATGCA
>NW_020629779.1:2635-3000 GCF_003573695.1 Papaver somniferum
CGTGTGGATAGTAATTGGGCTCACCATGGTATGACCCATAACCTTCAAAAGGTTGGCGTTCCCAACCACTATTCACACTATGGTCATAAAAGGAGTAATGTCCATATTGTTCAATTGGATATTCATTGTATTGGCTATTATAATACCAGTTCGACATCCTAACTGCAAGGGAATTCTAAACAAACACAAAGAAGGCTGACTCGACCACAACAAGCCTAATTTATCTAGCAAACAAAAATCATGAAGGCTCCACTTAGATTGTTTCTAGACCAGCTTCTAATCCTTCGAAAGGGAATTCGTTACAATTTAAGCAAACCCCTCTGGAATCAATCCGAGCCAAAGTAAGTTGAATAGAGGCGAGGGAA
>NW_020629780.1:0-598 GCF_003573695.1 Papaver somniferum
CAAAAGTTAAGCCTATTATGTCAATTTTTGATGGAAGATAGGTTAAAATATTTTGTTTACAAGGATTATGTCTATTGAATATCGTTATGCGAATAGTGATGGAACGTAGAATGAATCCTTGTGTATTCCGCAATATTGATCTTCCCTGATCCATATTTTTATGTATTACTGTGAGGCTCCGTAAAGTGTCTTATGTTGAGCACTAAACGACCAAGTTGATTATTTTTATGATTAGCTTAGTTGTTGTTCCGCGAGATACTTTATGTCGAGCATATTCAACTAAATTAATCATCTTGTTTGGTTATTTAGTTGTTTCTCCGTAAGTTTTCTTATGATGGGCATGAACAATTAAATTGATTACTTTTGTGATTAGTTTGGTTTTGTATTTCAATTAGATTAATTATGGGTTCTCTTGTGATTAATCTAATTGTATATTTTTGAGTCTCCATAAGTTCACTTATGTTGAGCATTTTCGATTGAATTAATCATGGGTTTTCTTGTGGTTAATTTAATTGAGTATTTTGGATTCAAATTCATACTTGTATGTGATTTGTTATGTCCAAAGAAATCCTTTTTTTCTTTCGAAATTAAGGTCGCT
>NW_020629780.1:609-1000 GCF_003573695.1 Papaver somniferum
ATGTTATTTGTTATGTCCAAAGAAATCCTTTTTTTCTTTCGAAATTAAGGTCGCTCTTGTTGTTCCCTTGGGAATGACATTTTATGGGGGAGAGTTCTTAATTGAACTTGTGCTTAATTGCCAAATATTTGTGGGGAGTGCGGCTGTGGAATATTATAGGGTTTATCTTGTATGTTTATAAACTCCTTGATGAATGAATTAGCTTCGGCTTTATGATTGCATCTAAATAAGATGATATGTCTTTCTTTCTTTTGGTCATGAAATGTCTCTTTCGGAAATTTCATTAGGATTCCGTTCTTGTACCTTTGCCAATTTTATTGACAAAAAGGGGGAGAATTAATATGTAGTTCACACTACAAATACATATGGTTTTCGGATCATTATGTAAGGG
>NW_020629781.1:0-181 GCF_003573695.1 Papaver somniferum
AAATCAAGGAGTTTTTTCATGAAATTAGAGAAATAATAATAATAATAAAATAATAAGGAACGTTGGGTGTGGGGCCGGTTGGGACCAAGGCATGGCCGGTTGGCCAATGGTCACGCCCCACACTCCTTTCCTTAATTTTATATTATTTTTTATGGATTTATGGAAGTACCATGAAACCGAG
>NW_020629781.1:192-415 GCF_003573695.1 Papaver somniferum
TAAGGAACGTGGGTGTGGGGCCGGTTGGTGGTAGGCTTCTAAAAAGACCTACAAACTAATACCGCAAGTGCACGGTGTCGAGGTGTAGAACAATGCAAATTTGGGTCGATCCACAGGGACAAGGTGTGTGTAGTTGAAGCTTAAGGTTTCACTAAAACTGAGTTGTAACAAAGAGTCTTGGTTGTGTTAAAACACACTTGAGATGATGGCAGTGACTGACCTG
>NW_020629781.1:615-912 GCF_003573695.1 Papaver somniferum
ACATAACAAAAAGAAACAAAAAATTACATGACACTTTGCAAGAGGTAGCCCTTTTTGATGCACCCAATTAAATTCGATGGTTGTCTTTCTTAATGTAACCTCCACCTTCTATCCCAACCAATCAAAGAACAAGCTAGTCAAGTTTCGTTCAGTATTCTAAAGTGATTGGAAACTAAAACTTCCGATAGAACACCTCAAGGATGAGGTTATACATGTATTGGTAGATCGTGCGCGTGCAAGTTTCTTATCACTATGTGAATTGTGCTAGAATCAGGGTGCCTAAATATCTAGACTAAG
>NW_020629782.1:0-374 GCF_003573695.1 Papaver somniferum
ATAATTGACCACAGTGAGAGTAGTGGTCATTCTTAAGCAAATGTGTCGATTCTAATTTCCTAAGGCATTTAGGTTTAGTCTCACAACTTAATATTCGACACATTTGAAATCTATATGTTCCCACATTTGGAAGAAAACTATTTCGTGGGAAAACAAAATCAATCTTGATATTATTTCCTGGGTTAACCACATCAACCAAAGGATGGGTTTCTAACAGTTGAGACTCTTGTTGGATATCATTAGGTTTTGGAAAACGAGTATGAAGATAATCTTGTAAGATGTTTGAGGCATTTACGTCTCGTGGTTTGTTAATCAATTGATGACTTCATGGATTGATGGGACGATGAGTCCATGTAGTCGTTGAGTTGAACATG
>NW_020629782.1:385-1000 GCF_003573695.1 Papaver somniferum
ATGACTTCGTGGTTTGATGGGACGATGAGTCCATGTAGTCGTTGAGTTGAACATGATGTTCTGAAACTCGTGAATTGAACATGTCATGAGACAGAGGTATAGTTCTTACGATGAAGTGAGAAAGTATTTCTCATTCGGTGGATCGTTGAATATTGATTGTTGAACCAATATTCCTTGTTTGAACAAATATTTAACATCTGAGCAAGTGTTGCTCATGTGATGAATTGTTGAATATTTGATCGTCTGAGCATGTGTTGCTCGTCTGATGGATTATTGGCAGCGTACCAAAAATATTAATTAGAATACTGGTCGTTGAACCGAGCATAATTAATAAAATTAATGACCATGAGGTCGTCATAAAATTATTAAGGTTAGAATCTGGAATGATGACCCTTGGATTCAGAAACCCTAATTTGATCAATTGGTGATCAATTCATGGTTCGTCAGAATTTCAACCATGGGACGAAGGAGGGAGCGACTACATGGGACCGTGGATCAACCATGTAGTGTCCATATGCTCACGTGAGCAAATACTAAAAACTCCTGAAGAGTTGACGATTTGTTGGTGAAAGAATGATTAAATGCTGGTTTAATCATTTATTCGAAAATGCTCGT
>NW_020629783.1:0-326 GCF_003573695.1 Papaver somniferum
CCTTATTCAGAAACCTATAACCCTGGCTGGAGAAACCATCCCAACCTTTCTTGGTCTAAGGGCCAGAATCAAGGTCAGTCTAGTAACTCTCAAGCTCCCCCAGGTTTTGGATATCCTAAGATTCCTTTAGCCCCGACACAATTTCAGAACCCTTCGGATAAGAAGATTATGAGTTTAGAAGAGTCTCTTTCTTTGTTAACTCGTAACACTATGCGGTTTCAGTAATCTGTTGCTCAAGGTATAGAAGAAAATAAGAGAATAGGTCAGGCTAACTCTCAGGCTATTTCCGAGTTGAAAACCCAGGTTAGTCATATAAATGAGTCTTT
>NW_020629783.1:526-713 GCF_003573695.1 Papaver somniferum
GAGGTTTTTAAGCAGGTTACTATCAACCTACCATTGTTGGATGCGATTAAGCAGATTCCGGCTTATGCCAAGTTCCTTAAGGACTTGTGTACACGAAAGCGTAAGCTTAGTGTCCAAAAGAAATCCTTCGTAGCTAGTCACGTGAGTTCCATTATTCAGAATACCACTACTCCTAAGTATACAGACC
>NW_020629783.1:724-1000 GCF_003573695.1 Papaver somniferum
ACGAAAGCGTAAGCTTAGTGTCCAAAAGAAAGCCTTCCTAGCTAGTCACGTGAGTTCCATTATTCAGAATACCACTACTCCTAAGTATAAAGACCCAGGGTCCCCTACCATTTCTTGCACAATAGGTAAACACCGTGTTGAGAAAGCTTTGCTTGACTTAGGATCCAGTGTGAATTTACTTCCATACCATGTGTACCTTAAGCTAGGACTTGGTGAGATGAAACCTACCCAGATGACACTCTAGTTAGTTGATAGGTCCGTTAAAATCCCTCGTAG
>NW_020629784.1:0-653 GCF_003573695.1 Papaver somniferum
TCTTCTTCTTCTTCTTCTTCTTCATTCTCAGTGTTTTCATTATTCTCTTCTTCTTCTTGATTAACATTATTGTTTCCATTGGTATTGATGATTATGGGTCCTTCGCCTTCATCAATTACTTGACCCCATCTCATGTGAAACATTCCTGGATCCCTACTTGGTCCATCATTAGTTTCTTTCCAGTTCCAGTTTGCTTTTTCATCGAATACCACATCTCGACTCACTATTACTCTTTTCGTTGTTGGATTGAATAATCTGTAAGCTTTGGATCCAGGCTCAATTCCTAGATGCACAAGAGTCTGAGATCGATCATCCAGTTTCTTAAGAGTTGCAGAATCAACTTTTGCGTATGCTTTGCAACCAAACACTCTTAAATGATCTATGTTTGGTTTTCTCTTTCGCAAACTTTCATATGGAGTCATGTCTTTCAGAGCTTTCGTAGGTATCCTGTTTATTAGGTATGTGGAGTGTCGTACAACTTCTCCCCATAGATAATTAGGTACCTGCATAGCCTTTAAAGAACTTCTTATCATCTCCATTAGAGTCATGTTTCTCCTCTCCACCACTCCATTTTGTTGTGGTGTATATGGTGCTGTGAGTTTCCTTTTGATTCCATTTGACTCACAGAACTTGTTGAACTCTAAGGAAGTGAA
>NW_020629784.1:664-1000 GCF_003573695.1 Papaver somniferum
TGGTGCTGTGAGTTGCCTTTTGATTCCATTTGACTCACAGAACTTGTTGAACTCTAAGGAAGTGAACTCTCTTCCTTTATCAGTTCTAAGCATTTTGACCTCCTCTTTTAACTCTTTTTCTATCAGATTTCTGAAAGCTTTGAATCTGTCAAATGCTTCACTCTTTTCTTTTATAAGAATAGACCACATATATCTTGAGAAGTCATCTATAATAACAAATATGTATTTGTTATTTGCAAGGGTTTGTGGTGTAATAGGACCACATAAATCAGCATGAAGAAGCTCTAATGGCTTTGAGGCTCTGAATGTTGTTGCTTTTGGAAAACCTTGACGCGT
>NW_020629785.1:0-474 GCF_003573695.1 Papaver somniferum
ACTACAAATGAACCATCCTTGAAGAAATACAAGAAGCTCGTTGAAGAATTGTCAGCGAAAATCCCAAAAATAAAATGGAGGAACATTTCAAGAAAGGATAACAGACTCGCAGACGCTTTTGCTTTCATCTCAAGCATGATGACAGATCCAAATGCGAGATGCATAAAAATACAAACACTTCTATCACCATCAATCAATAAAGAAGAAGAAGAAGTGGATGTGATGATAATAGATAATGAAGAAGAAGAACAAACGAACAATATCGCAGACTGGAGAATGGAACTTCATGCATATTTGGCGAAAGGAGAAACACCAAGGAATAGATGAGAAACACACAAATTAAAAAGCCGCGCAACGAATTATGAATTAAGAGATGGGATGCTATACCGAAAATCCTTTAACGGACCTTCACTCAGATGTTTGACACGAGAGGAAGGAGAAAAAGTGCTAAAAATGTTACATAGTGGGGATGCT
>NW_020629786.1:0-201 GCF_003573695.1 Papaver somniferum
GGGTTTCGTAAAATCTTACTTTGATGGCGCAATTTCTTCAATCAATCGCTGACCCATCCTTCCTCTGACTTCACTGCTCCTTCCCATGCCTTTTCTAGCTTCGATTGATAACATGCAATCATTCTCATCAATTCCACACGTCACTGAAATCGTGTGATGTTGATGAAGTTGATTGAAAGTTACCATGTGCGGTAGGTGGTG
>NW_020629786.1:304-490 GCF_003573695.1 Papaver somniferum
TATGGGTTAGGGTAGGGGCTGTTTGTTTGAGGTCGAAGGTGTTCGGCACTTGGGTGTGAGGCGAGTTCATCGATTTTTGATGTTCAGCGAGACTAGGCCGTGAGATGTGGAGCTGGTAGGTAGATCGGACGGTGATGCGGAGGCAAGCGAGGAGCGACCGTCGGATGAAGGGATACAACGAAACGA
>NW_020629786.1:690-1000 GCF_003573695.1 Papaver somniferum
TCCATTATTTAGAAAACAAGGAAATAAAATAGACAGAACTTAAAAGCAAAAGGAAAGATAAACATATATATGGTACTTAAAGGAAATAACAAATCTCCATTTTCGTCACCTTCAGGGTCGATGAAATATTAATTTACAAGTGTGCAAATGGATACATGCTTTATAGGAAAATTCCTCAATATCAGTCACAGGTCACTTTAGGGACCGCTGATAGAAACCGGCTAGCACTTTATAATGGGTCACTTCTGGGACCAAACGGCTAGCGGACCGTACCTTTTTGCATCTATACTATGCTAGATGAAATTCCAGC
>NW_020629787.1:0-240 GCF_003573695.1 Papaver somniferum
TCATCAATGTTAGAAAATTTACAACACGACAAGCATATGGGAGATGAGAAGACAGAGAAATATATAGAAGATGTTGGAGAATATTGAAGAAATAAATTAAAAGTTTATTCCGTCACACTTGCAAATCCCGATTCAAGAAAATGCCACCGTTTTTTTCAGAGTTAATTAAATGCCACAACCGTTAAATATTCCGTCAGGGACTACCAAATCGGTCTATATGCGTTGAACAAGTCAAGAAAA
>NW_020629787.1:251-623 GCF_003573695.1 Papaver somniferum
ACAACCGTTAAATATTCCGTCAGGGCCTACCAAACCGGTCTATATGCGTTGAACAAGTCAAGAAAATATGTTATCATTCCCTATTTACCCTTCACAATCCTTAAAGACTTGTGAATCGCTAATTAGGAGAAAGCAGAACAAATAATCTGAGAGAGGAGAAAAGCAGCTGCTGCTGCTATTATTGCCGAGAACTAGGTCGAGAAAAAAACAGAGAAATTGAGAGATGAAATCGAGTAGAAAATGAAGATGGTTCTGAGAATTAGATCTGTTGAGATTGTGAAGGTTCAAATTGAGGATTTGTTTTAAAATTGGAGGTGTTCTTGGTGATTCAGATGAACATTTGGAGTTGATGTTGTTGTCGATCTCTAGAAA
>NW_020629787.1:823-1000 GCF_003573695.1 Papaver somniferum
AAATGGTAGAACTGTCATGGGATTAGATTCAATGGGTTTGTTGTGAATTGAATTTGCAGGTGTTTCAGTGAGTTTAGAAGCGCTAGAAATTTCAATGTTACACCAAGATGAGAATGGCACATTAGGTGTTCGATAAATGTCCTAAATGGTTTTTTCTTCACCTCTTCAAGCTCAGTT
>NW_020629788.1:0-423 GCF_003573695.1 Papaver somniferum
GACCATTTTCAAGAATCTGGTGATCTAGAAATTAGGGATATTGTGACTAGTCTATCTAGAGACACTGAAAACTCTAAGTTTGGGGGTGATTATCACTTTCCTAGTGCCTTACCTTAAACTCTCAGAAAGGTCCCTCACTTGGGACTTGATATATGTGCCTCAACCATTGTGCCAGAATACCTTCATACTAGATCTCCTGGACCTAATAATGTCCAGGAAGAAGTTCAGTTGTTAGAAACCCATCCTCTGGTTGATGTGGTTTACCCAGGCGATAGTACCCAAATTGACTTTGTTTTCCCACCAAATATTTTTCAACCAATTGTGGGAACGTATAAGTTTCAGATGTGTCAATTATTGAGTTTTGAGACTAAACCTAATTACTTTAGGAGATTAGGGTCGACACATTTGTTTAAGGAAGACCAC
>NW_020629788.1:482-1000 GCF_003573695.1 Papaver somniferum
TTATATGATTTTGACTAGTTAGGTGTATTTTCTCTTGATAGAATTATACAACCCGAACTTGAACCACAACTAGATATTGTTATCTTAAAGTTAAGTAAGGGTATGTTCGGTATCTTCATGGTATGTTGCGATTTTCTCTTGGTTTGGGTAACACTTTTTGATTCAGATGACCCGCAATTATTCCGGCTGCTGCTATATGATTCTTCGTGGTGACAAATCCTTTCTTAGTCTGGCTGAAGACTTTAAACTTAGCACTTCCTGGGAGGTAACCCATGCTCATGCAACACAGTAATATCTTTCCTTAACTCTTTTGCTTCAAGTGGTAACAGTTTCTCCTTGTTCATGTTTTAATTTTATCTTTAGAACATTGAGGAAAATGTTAGATTTAAGTTTGAGGGTATGGGAGAAACTTTTAGTTGCGATAAATAAACTTTAGAGCCTAGAAATTTATGCTTATTAAGGTTGGCACTAACCAATCTAAGTGGATGGGAACATCTTGGTTGTAGGAGTTGAGGAAC
>NW_020629789.1:0-529 GCF_003573695.1 Papaver somniferum
TGAAGTCTTTGTGTATGTTAAGGAAAATTCCTATGGCAATCAATATACATGATTTTTTTCCAAGCAAGGTGATGGTCAAACACGATTTTGTATTATGGGAAAAGTAGTGGGTGAAGGGTGATGAAACACGCGGACCAAAACAACTCGCCAGCGGGTGATCGAAACACACGGCGGGCGCACAAGACCCGCGGGGGATCTAAAGAAATCACCAATGGGTAAAATTCTAACGACTCTTTTCTCAATGGCTAAGACTTTCAAATGCTATAAATCCTTCATTTGAATTCATTTTCACTCACACCACTCCACTCTCTTCTTCATATTCTTCTAAATAAAATCTTGCTAAAAAATGAGCAATCTGGTAAGAGTTGTCGTCAACAGTTTGAGGCATAAAAGAGAAGCAAAACATGAAAAAATACCGAGGCCTGCCACATATATAGATTTTAATCAGAATCGTGAAGCATAATTTGCTTTGGTGTGAAATATGTTTTTTTTTTTTTTTTTTTTTTTTTTTTTTTTTTTTTTTTTTTTT
>NW_020629789.1:544-1000 GCF_003573695.1 Papaver somniferum
TTTTTTTTTTTTTTTTTTTTTTTTTTTTTTTTTTTTTAATGTTGAAAAGTATGTATTGTTTGTAAAAACATTATGATGAGTATACTGTAGTATTTTCATCATTATCATACATGTTTACAATTGGTTTCTCATCACTACAGTTGGATGATGAAATGTTGAATTTTAGGGTTAACGATATATTTGAGCCTCTATGATAATAGTTTCAAGTTTGTTATCAATGGGATTGAGTACTTCATATATAATCGACCATATATGTGAACTTTTGTTAACCATGACCTAGTCAACCCAATGAACCTAGCGTTGACCAAACAATTTATAGGGTTTTAACTAAACGAACTCGATTCGAATTTGACCTTCTGGACTCAGAAGTACTTGAGCGCCATTAAAATGTCTCTGGTAAAAAGTTAATTGTGTATACAAGGGCTGTACTTTTATCATTTTGTTAGAGCACTGCTC
>NW_020629790.1:0-270 GCF_003573695.1 Papaver somniferum
GTTAACCAAAACAGAACATGGGAGAGAAATTGTGGATGGGAATGAAGTGTATGGAGATGGATGAGAATTCTCCTTCACCTAGCTAGTTCACCTTGGTTACATCCCTGTCATGTGGCTAGTTAACTACCTAAAGTCCTTGGATAACCCCTAGCATTGCCTATCTGATTAAAGCATAGGCAATCACAGGTCATTTAGGGTCTAGGTCTCTAACTAATATGGCTTTGTGAATCCCTTAGATTATCACTAACTCCTAGCATTAATGGTCTGTTT
>NW_020629790.1:470-849 GCF_003573695.1 Papaver somniferum
ATTACATGACACTTTGCAAGAGGTAGCCCTTTTTGATGCACCCAGTTAAATTCGATGGTTGTCTTTCTTAATGTAACCTCCACCTTCTATCCCAACCAACCAAAGAACAAGCTAGTCAAGTTTCGTTCAGTATTCTAAAGTGATTGGCAATCGTAACTTCCTATCAAACACCTTGAAGATCGAGGCCATACATGTATTGGTAGATCGTGCGCGTGCAAATTTCTTATCACTATGTGAATTGTGCTAGAATCAGGGTGCCTAAATATCTAGACTAAGACTCCTAATAATTACATATTTGCACAAGAGTCAACATTTCAAGGTAAATGAGCTCCATTTTTATGTTTTTTTCAATTTTTAATTTTTATTTTGATTTTTTTCA
>NW_020629790.1:860-1059 GCF_003573695.1 Papaver somniferum
TGTAGAAACAATACAAACATGCTAATTAACACAAACATAACATGAACAATACATTCACATGATGAAACTGATATTTAATTGAAGAAACTAACATTTAAACAAAACCTAAGAACCAAACAGTGAAGCATAAATTGAAATTGGAAAACAAAGAAATTTAAAACTAAACCTAATTGACACACTGGCTAGTCCAGGTATGCCC
>NW_020629790.1:1233-1505 GCF_003573695.1 Papaver somniferum
CTGTGAAACAAAATGAGCTACCCCCAAACCTGGATTTTTCAACAGATAAAATTTTGGATACAAAATCTCGCAGTTTTGGGGGTTCATCATGTACAAGGTCTAACTCAAAGTGAACTGTGCTAGGGACGGGCAAACATGCTAATTCCAATTGTGGCTCCTCAAAGATATTATACTTAGACGCAAAATAGTCCAAAAGGAATTGGGAAGCACACAGTTCCAAACCTAGATTAGGGACTCTCAGAAAAGTCGGTTTGACAATATGGGTACAAACC
>NW_020629790.1:1516-1830 GCF_003573695.1 Papaver somniferum
TGGAACATAGCCTTCAGCGACCGTCGGATGAAGAGATACAACGAAACTAACGGCGTGAGATGGAGTTAGGTGCTGTAGTGTTGGTCAGGAATTTCAGACTTTGATGCACGAAGAGGAGGCGACCGTTGGATGATGATATGGATCCAATCTTACGGCTACATGAGAAGTGGGTTATGGATTTGGGTTTTGGTTTTGGAGATAAGTTGGGCTTGGGATAATTCTGAGCCCATTTCTTCTTTAAGAACAATTCTTCCTCTTCAAGCCCAGTTCTAGCCTTTTGGTCTTGCGCACAACATTCTTCGCGGCTTCCTTGT
>NW_020629791.1:0-670 GCF_003573695.1 Papaver somniferum
ACGTGTGTCTTACTTTTGGTAGATGAACGAGTGAACGTGGTCCTTGAGTCGTTTTCTAGCGCGCTACCCAGCGTACCCTACCCTCGAGTTAGTTCTTCGTCTTCCTTCCTGTTAGTCATGGACTCATGGGAATGTTCGCCGCGATTTTGAGTCTTCATTTTGTGCAAAACTCAAATTAGTTCTTAGATCAATGGGTGCTGCAAATATGATATTAACGGAACTCAATTGGTTAGTAAGTTGTATCATGTTAAATTTTAGTGAGCTGTATCAATGGGTTCTCTGATTCCCCGAAAGTTAGAGATTTAATTCATTATTTGTGTTTTAATTTGATTTGGATTCATTATTTGTATGAATCTGTTAGGGACATCAAAAGTCAGGGAGGTATTTTAAGCAGTTGTGGGGAAGAGATGGGGTTTACACTAAACAAATCTTCTGTTAAATTGTTGAAGGTAATTATATGAGTTAATTAGTGCTTGGGTCCTAGATTTTGGTATGGTAGAGGATTTGGGTCCTAAGTTTGTCCAATTTTGAGTTTGGGTCCTTAAAAACGTTTTGTGCAACCTCTGCAACCTTAAAATCGCACCTCCAAAATTGAAAACTCATATTTTGTTAAATCAACACACAAACAAGTAATCGATTTCATCAAATCACTAAACAGGAACTCAAAATT
>NW_020629791.1:681-1000 GCF_003573695.1 Papaver somniferum
TTGTTAAATCAACACACAAACAAGTAATCGATTTCATCAAATCACTAAACAGAAACTCAAAATTCCAAAATCATTAAACAACACTATTATATATTAGGGGTTATATTAGGGGAAAATAAAATATAAAACCTATCATGTGAAATAAGAGTTGATGTTATTATGATTTTGGAGGGATCTAGAAACTTAGAAGAACTAGTAACCGGTTTTTTAAGGACCCAAACTCAAAATTGGACAAACTTAGGACCCAAATCCTCTACCATACCAAAATCTAGGACCCAAACACTAATTAACTCTAATTATATCTCTGTATACTCAGCTT
>NW_020629792.1:0-216 GCF_003573695.1 Papaver somniferum
AAAGATCCATCATCATGATGCGAAATTCATCGTCTGCGACCTCCTTGGCTATTTTAGCCGCATGCTCAGCTTGTTTTTGTGCAAACTCGGCCTTTTTTTGTTCCATCTTGAATCTTGATTGTTCCCGGTAATGAGAATTGAAATTTTCTTGCTGTGTAATAATTATTCCCATCAATTCCTCTTGGCTGTTGGATTTCTCTCGCCCGGTTTTCTTCA
>NW_020629792.1:408-763 GCF_003573695.1 Papaver somniferum
GGCGGAATTTTGGTGTCCGCCCCAGAGAGGCGGAATTTTGGTGTCCGCCTGGCAACGCGCGGAGTTCTTCTGTCCGTCTCATCAGGCGTAAATTTGTGTTACGCCCGCAACAAACGTAAATTTAAATTCCGCCCCACCAACATACGTAAATTTGGTTTACGCCCGTTAACAAGCGTACTTTAAATTTACGCCCAGCATCAAGCGTACTTTAAATTTACGCCCGACTATATTAGAATTTGGGATTTGGTCGCGACCATATTTGGTCTGGAATTTGATCTTTGGTTGGGATTTGATCTTTACTCCGTCCCACTGTGTTACGATCTCATCCCAAATTTTTGGTTATACTCGCCCACTG
>NW_020629792.1:774-1000 GCF_003573695.1 Papaver somniferum
TTTGGGATTTGGTCGCGACCATATTTGGTCTGGAATTTGATCTTTGGTCAAAATTTGATCTTTACTCCGTCCCACTGTGTTAGGATCTCATCCCATAAATTTGGTTATACTCGTCCACTGTGGATGCTCTAAGGAGTATTTCTTTTTACAGGGTCAAATTATTTAGGGCATTAATTATAAAACGAACCACCACTATTTAAAACATGGATAACCGTTCAATGAATTT
>NW_020629793.1:0-523 GCF_003573695.1 Papaver somniferum
AAATTTGAGTACATATCTGGTACACTGCTTAAAAATTCGAGTACATATTTGCTACACTGCTTACAAATTTGAGTACATATCTGTCGCACTGCTTAGAAATCTGAGTACATATCTGTCGTACTGCTTACAAATCCGATTATATATCTGAATGCTTACAAATTCGAGTACATATTTGCTGCACTGCTTCCAGGTAGAGTACAAATCTGTAAGAATCAATGATAAATAAATTAGAAAACGTATTACATCACATACATTGTAGGATCATACAAATTAAATAAATTAATCAATGATCAAAGAAGTAGCAAAATTGTGAATAAAACAAAATTAGAAAAAGTTTATATCAGTTTGACATATACGTACTGCGGAATCATGAACTAAAAACTGAACTTCATGTCAAAGAAGTGGCCAAACTCAATTGCATGACAAGAATAGGTGACAGAACTATGAAAAATAAGAGGATCGAAACAGATATTATAGTATTTTGTATATGTACTGACGGATAAGACTAAAAAATGAGACAAAG
>NW_020629793.1:534-1000 GCF_003573695.1 Papaver somniferum
TATCGAAACATATATTATAGTATTTTGTATATGTACTGACGGATAAGACTAAAAAATGAGACAAAGCACATCCAAAATAACATTTCCTATCAGTATGCGACATATGTACTGAAGATTCATGAACAACAAATCAACTGCATGACAAGAATAGGTAATAGATCTATGAAAAATAAGAGGATCGAAACAAATATTACAGTATTTCGTATATGTACTGACGGATAAGACTAAAAAATGTTACAACTAATCACAAAATCCTTTCCTGGCAATTCAATTCCACCTTCCAAACAGGAAACGGGATTGACACTAATTTAAGTTTCAAATCATGTCTTTCGATCCAAAATTTCGATATTTAACAATTTCATTATGAATTCTTCCAGGAAGGAAATTACAGATTAATTCAAGACAGCAAAGGATCGAATTAGTCGAAAAAAAGTCTGTTCTCAATACAAGTTTGATTAGGCTTGTC
>NW_020629794.1:0-566 GCF_003573695.1 Papaver somniferum
AAGATTTGGGAAAATTACAATACTTCTTGGGCATCGAAGTTTCTCGTTCTTCCAAAGGTATTTTTCTTTGTCAAAGGAAGTACATTCTGGATATCCTAAAGGATTCTGGACTCACTGGAACGCGCACCTCTTCTTTTCCTATGGATGCGCATCTAAAACTGACATCCGAGGCTGGTACACCTTTGCCAGATCCTAGTATTTATCGGCGCTTAATTGGTTGTCTTTTATACCTTATAGTCACACGACCAGATATCACTTATGCAGTGAATTATTTAAGCCAATTTATGCAGCGTCCTCATTCTTCACATATGGATGCTGCTAATCATGTTTTACGATACCTTAAAGGTACTATTGGTCATGGAATTTTTCCGGCCTCTTCCACTCCTTTGATACTCAAAGGATATACCGACTCTGATTGGGCAGGCTGCCCAATGACCCGCCGATCCACTACTGGATACCTTGTTACTATAGGTAACAGCCCAGTTTCCTGGAAATCTAAAAAGCAACCCACGGTTGCTCGTTCTTCGGCGGAGGCTGAATATCGTGCTCTTGCACATTTAACTGCA
>NW_020629794.1:577-1000 GCF_003573695.1 Papaver somniferum
AAACCCACGGTTGCTCGTTCTTCGGTTGAGGCTGAATATCGTGCTCTTGCACATTTAACTGCAGAACTACAATGGCTTCGTTATTTGTTTCAGGATTTAAGAATTCCTTGTATTCTTCCAATAGTTGTTTCCTGTGACAGTCAGGCAGCTATTCACATTGCTCAAAATCCAGTATTTCACGAGAGGACGAAGCACATCGAAATTGATTGTTATTTCGTACGGGAGAAACTGCTCAACGGCTTAATTAAACCACAACATCTACCGTCTTCTGAACAGCTTGCAGATTTATTTACAAAACCTTTAGGTGTCAAGCAATGTCAGCATTTGGTTAGAAAGTTGGGTATTCGATCTGGCTCGACACCTCCAACTTGAGGGGGGGTGTTAGAGAAAATATATTCTTGTTACTCATGTTTCCTTAGTCTA
>NW_020629795.1:0-151 GCF_003573695.1 Papaver somniferum
CGGTGTTGATTCGAACTTCAAATGTGGTATAACAACATATAAACTATGAGCCAAAAATCTTAGGGAGGGTTATGACTTCAAACTTAGCATGATACATCATCGAAATCGATAAATATGAAGCTCAGTGTTGATTCAAACTTCAAATGTGGTA
>NW_020629795.1:162-502 GCF_003573695.1 Papaver somniferum
TATGAAGCTCAGTGTTGATTCAAACTTCAAATGTGGTATAACGACATATAAGTTATGAACTTAGAAGCTTAAGGAGGGTTATGAATTCAAAATTAGCTGGATACATCATCAAAATCGATAAATATGAATATCGATGTTGATTCGAACTTCAAATGTGCTATGAAAACATACAAATTATGATCCAAGAAGCTCCGGGAGGGTTCTAACTTCAAACTTAGAATGATACATCATCAAAATCGATAAATATGAAGCTCGGTGTTGATTCGAACTTCAAATGTGGTATAACGACATAAAAGTTATGAACTTAGAAGCTTCGGGAGGGTTATGACTTCAAAATTAT
>NW_020629795.1:702-1000 GCF_003573695.1 Papaver somniferum
TGAAATTTTTGTATCCTAAATTTCTCACACTAACATTATCCGTATCAATAACAGATTTTTAAGAAATATATTGAGATTGAGCTGCAACTTGGTGACATGGATCGTTGTCGAACCCTTTATGAGGGGTACTTGGTTTGCCCGTCAGTCGCTCGTTTTTTCGGCTATAAAGAAAACTGCAAGAGCTCTCGGCGAAGCACTATTCAATGCAGAACTTGGTAAACCAATTGGACAGATCACCATGGAAAGTTCAGTAAAGGTAATAGGTAATTCACTTGTTCTGTATATCTATTGTGTATGT
>NW_020629796.1:0-532 GCF_003573695.1 Papaver somniferum
TAGCCCAGACCTATGTTTTAATTCCTCGTTAAACAACATCGAATAGAACCACCTTTTTTCCATAGAGCTTGTCTGCCCCCCTATTTGAATGTAAATACAATAGATGAATAGTCATTCGATGAATAATAATTTGAATATATCCTCTCGGAATAAGCATATAGATCCAATAGAATAATTAACTAATCACGGATGAGTCTTGAAAAAAATGATTCTTTTTTTTTTGGGAATCTGGATATCACTTCACTATCAATCTATATGATGGAACCCTTTCTTCAATTAGAATAGAAAGCTAGGGTTATCCCGTGCCGTGTACAAATTCTAACCGAAAAGATTTGTTCTCTCCTAGGAAGAATTCTTTTTTGGAGAATAATAAGTTTCTATTGCAATGCGGAAGGAAAAGGGCAATATACGGGACGGGGATAAAGCGTTGTGACCATTGGCTCGATTCGACCATAGTCCGGATTAAGGGGTATAGAAAATATTCTACTAATCCCATCTCATGGATCCATAGGATTAATTATGGATCCAACAA
>NW_020629797.1:0-468 GCF_003573695.1 Papaver somniferum
TTGAGCTGGAGCATTAAATGCTAATTTCAGACATTGCGTGACATGTTGTACACCACATTTTTCACTCTCCGTCTCGGACTCCAACACGATCAGCTGGCATGTACCTTCTTTAGATGGAGCCATACTCTCCTCCTCTTGATTCGCCACCTCAAAATGAGCATGTGGGTCTTCTTGACTAGTCGCTCTCTCATTAATACCCTCTACCAAGGGTAGGAAAGGCTTAGTGTTGCTCGAAAGAACAGAAAAAAACTCTCTGTCTTCCTCTTGAGCTTTGTTGACCAGCTTCCTGATGGGACTAGACGAGTGAATTGTTTTCAAGAATTCAAATTCTGGACTTTTCTGTCTACCTGACGTAGAAGCAGCAACATTGATATTCCTAGCATGCCGGAGCTCAGTTACCGGAGATGGAGTGGATTCTGTGTTGCCCTTCATCTTATCATACTTCTCCACTAGAGTTTTAAACGGAGG
>NW_020629797.1:479-1000 GCF_003573695.1 Papaver somniferum
AATTCCTAGCTTGCCGGAGCTCAGTTACCGGAGATGGAGTGGATTCTGTGTTGCCCTTCATCTTATCATACTTCTCCACTAGAGTTTTAAACGGAGGATCTTTGACGCAGTCCTTGTTAAAAAAAGAGTCCTTTAAACTTTCTGTTGAATTGACCAGAGTACACATGATATTGTCTAAATTTCCTGTTTTGATAATTTCAATCAACAAAAACACTTCTCTTCCTTGAAGCGAAATTTGAATGGCTGCCGGAATACTCTCTATTTTCCCCGTAATACATATTGTAGCCTCAGAAATTTTGAAGAAACCACTGGTAGCTTTTGAAATAGCTATTAACTTCCCACATCTAAGACCAATTTGAATAAATGATTCCTCTGTCCATAAATCAAGAGGAAGACCTTTTACTCTTAGCCAAATATGATTTTGAGAGAATAATTTAGGTACATCAGGTGATTGATCTGAGGACCATTTCTGAAATGAGATTTTGTTAGCATTGAATGTGAAGCATTTAATACGCATCACT
>NW_020629798.1:0-396 GCF_003573695.1 Papaver somniferum
GGGGAGAGCCTGAACGAACGCCAAACTTTCCAACTAGACGACCAAATTGCGGAGCTCCCAAAGGCTTCGTGAAAACATCAGCCAGTTGATCGGACGACGAAAGATGTTTTGGTAGAATCAATCCACTTATTAACTTTTCACGAAAAAAATATCAATCAATATCGATGTGTTTATTACGCTCGTGAAATACCAGATTTTGAGCAATATGAATTAATTGTTGCAGGACTATCACAAGAAATAGTGATAGGAAGAGTACAAGAAATGTGCATGTGTTTGAAGAGATAAACTAACCATTGAAGCTCAGGGGTTAGATTTTCCAAAGCACTATAATCAGTTTCAGCTGATGAACGATCCACAGTAGTCTGTTTCTTTGATTTCCAAGAAATTGGACTATTA
>NW_020629798.1:407-920 GCF_003573695.1 Papaver somniferum
CTTCAGCTGATGAATGATCCATAGTAGTCTGTTTCTTTGATTTCCAAGAAATTGGACTATTACCTAAGGTAACAAAATATCCAGTGGTAGAACGACGAGTAATTGGGCAGCCTGCCCAATCAGAGTCTGTATTACCGTGAAAGGATGGAGAATTGGATGAGGACAGAAATATTTCATGTCCAAAAGTTCCTTTGAGAAAACGTAGAATACGCTGAGCAGCATCCATGTGAGCTAATTTTGGATTCTGCAAAAACTGACTCAGATAATTGACTGAGTAAGTGATGTTAGGACGAGTGACAGTAAGATATAATTGACAACCAATGAGACGGCGAAAAGAGCTTGGATCTGTTAATTCCACACCGTTAGTAGGAAGTAACTTGAGATGTGTATCCATTGGAAAAGCTGAAACATGGGCCCATGTAAGGCCAAAATCCTTAAGGCCGTGTTTGGGAGCTTTGACTACATAAAGCTTAGCTAGGGAATTTTTTTCTCTAACTTGAGCAGGATTATCTC
>NW_020629799.1:0-326 GCF_003573695.1 Papaver somniferum
TGTTGATGCAGTTGCAAAGAATTGAGGGGAAAAAAAATCTAACCTAGCTCTGTATTAGCATAAAGAAATATTGGTTTGGGTTTTTGAATCTCATACAACTGTAATGAGATTTATTTAATTATGTTGTATATATATTGATTATACAATTACATAAAGATCCTAATACTATAATTACATCAAGAGAATTAAATGTATTCCTATAAATAAAACAAATAAATTAAAACTAATTACATCAATATTATTCTTTGCATGTACTAATCTTCTTTCCATATTCTTATTTGCATGTATTCAATCACATATTATTCTTTGCATGCATACTAATCTTG
>NW_020629799.1:337-498 GCF_003573695.1 Papaver somniferum
TATCAAAAATCACCAGTAAATTCATTCACAAGCACATGGGAAAAAAATATCAAATGGAATCAATAGTAATTCAGACAAACTGTACGGATTTTCATTATATATACAGGACAGTTTTTTTTGTAACAGATGTTTTTGATAATCATTTTTGAGAAATCAGAAAA
>NW_020629799.1:509-713 GCF_003573695.1 Papaver somniferum
GACTGATAAACTTAATACAACCGAACAAAAAAGGAGAACCGAAAAGAGATTCTGCTATCCAAGTAAAAAACCAAAAAATTTTACGGAAACCACACTACAAGAAAAGTTGGATTAAGCGACCACGCATTTTTGGTTGGAAAAGCCCATATTGAGTCGCTCTAACCCTTAAAGCGACTTAATTTGGCTCTCGCTCTCGAGTTGCAA
>NW_020629799.1:724-1000 GCF_003573695.1 Papaver somniferum
ATACTTTATGTTCATTGAAACTGGGAAAAATCTCAATCAAAATAAACTAAATGAATATCAGTTGGTTCTCTGGATCAATATGAATATCTTTCAAAACTGATAATAGAACTACTACAGCTTAGAAGAAAAAACCTACTTCTACAACTGTTTTATGTTCCAAATCTACGGTCTCCTGCTCTCCGAATCTAGGAATTATAAACCTGCAAAATAGAAGACGTCATCTCGAATTTTAGAAGGTTTAAGCCAATGATCATTTATTCTTCAATTATTGTATAT
>NW_020629800.1:0-591 GCF_003573695.1 Papaver somniferum
GACAGATTTATCCTTTGGTAGATTTGTCTGTGTGAGACAGATTTGTCTATTGTCAAGTCTTCGACTTTGGGTCGTATCAACTCTTAGTTGTGGGTGAGATCAGCTAAGGGAATCAAGTGCGCAGTATCCTGCTGGGATCAGAGGCGTAGGGAGTAAAACTGTACCTTGGATCAGTGGGAGACTGATTGGGGTTCAACTACAGTCCAGTCTGAAGTTAGCTTGGAGTAGGCTAGTGTCTGTAGCGGCTTAATACAGTGTGTGTTCAATCTGGACTAGGTCCCGGGGGTTTTCTGCATTTGCGGTTTCCTGATGTCTGTGTTATTCTATTTCCGTGATATATTTTTTTTATATAATTGGAATAATATAGGTTGTGCATTTGAATCAATCAATTGGAAATCCGACCTTTGGTTGTTGATTGATCCTTGGATATTGGTCTTTGGTACCATCCAAGTTATTCCTTGTATTTGATTTGAACTCGCAGTTCTTGCTTGAGTAAATCAAATCAAGAAGAGAGATATAAACTCGTTGATATACTTTTAATTGATTGAGTCTTGTTGATTCTCTTAAAAGTATATTCGAGTTTGTCCATAC
>NW_020629800.1:602-1000 GCF_003573695.1 Papaver somniferum
TACTTTTAATTGATCAAGTCTTGTTGATTCTCTTAAAATTATATTCGAGTTTGTCCATACAGATTGCTAAGAGAAATATTGGGTGGTATTGTTAGACCCCCGTTTTTTAAATTGGTATCAGAGCAGGCAAACACGTTTAAGACCTTACAAGTCTGTGTTTGTAGCAATATAACTATATGGACTATAAAGTCTCAATTGGCGCTTCACCAGGTTTAAAAGCAAACTGTAGAAAAAGGTCTGATAAACTGGTTACTCTTCAAAAGGGTTGGATGAACAAATACGGATCAACTCTGGTCTTGTTGCGGAAATTGCAATTCTTATGGATTTGATATCTGGTAATTGCTCGGTCGAACTCGCATGTGTTAGTATCTCAAGCATGTTTTTCAATGTTAGTGATC
>NW_020629801.1:0-605 GCF_003573695.1 Papaver somniferum
AGTGGAGCCTTTTTGGGAAGGCCAGAATATTGAAGAGCAGGACAATGCTCTATATAATAATTCTAGATTTGATAACCGTCAAAAGATTGACCCATATTCAGAAACCTATAATCCTGGTTGGAGAAACCATCCGAACCTTTCGTGGTCTAAGGGCCAAAGTCAAGGTCAGTTTAGTAATTCTAATGCTCCCCCAGGTTTTGGCTATATTAAGAATACTTCAGGACTAGCTCAGTTTCTGAATCAGTCACATAAGAAAATCCTAAGTTTAGAGGAATCTCTCGCCTTTTTAACTCAGCAAACTACAAAATTTCAGTTATCCGTAGAACAGATTCTACAAGCTAGTAACAGGATAGGACAAGAAAATATTCAGGCTATTTCCGAGTTAAAAACCAAGGTTGGTCTGATACGTGATTCTTTGAGAGAAAAAGGTAACTTTCTTAGTCAAACACAACCCAACCCTAGAGGAGTTCATGAATTAGGTGCAAAACCATCGAATCAATTGAATGCTGTTAGAACCCTTAGAAGTGGTAGAGTTGTATACAATAAGGTAACCATGCCCGATAGTGAACATACTGTAGTTCACCCCTCAGGATCTCACCTCTCAG
>NW_020629801.1:611-1000 GCF_003573695.1 Papaver somniferum
ACAATAAGGTAACCATGCCCGATAGTGAACATATTGTAGTTCATCCCTCAGGATCTCACCTCTCAGGACCAGTAGCTTAAGAAACTGATAAAGTTTCTGATGGTGTGAATTCGGTTCCTGAAAGGTCTGATTTTAGGCCTAGAGCCCCATTTCCTCAGCTATTAGTACCAACAAAGAACGAATCGAACTTTAATGAAATAGCGGAGGTTTGAAGCAAGTTACCATAAACCTTCCCTTATTAGATGCAATTAGGAAAATTCCTACTTATGCCAAGTTCCTTAAGGATATGTGTACGCGAAAGCGAAAACTTAGCGTCCATAAGAAAGCCTTTTTAGCTAGTCACGTAAGTTCAATCATTCAGAACACCACAACTCCAAAGTACAAAGACC
>NW_020629802.1:0-398 GCF_003573695.1 Papaver somniferum
TGATTTTATGGGTCCATTTCCTATTTCGTTTGGTTATCTTTACATACTTGTCGTTGTAGACTATGTGTCTAAGTGGGTTGAGGCGGTTCCGTGTAGAACGAATGACCACAAGGTCGTAGTCCAGTTTTTGAAAGTGAATATACTTACACGTTTTGGTACCCCGCGACTATAATTAGTGATGGAGGTTCACACTTTTGTAATAGACCATTTTCTCTTTTAATGGAACAATACGGTATTACCCATAAAGTAGCAACCCCATATCACCCTCAGACTAGTAGTCAGGTAGAGGTTTCCAATAGGGAAATTAAACGTATTCTAGAGAAAACAGTTAATCCAAATAGGAAAGACTGGTCGTCGAGGCTTACTGATGCCTTATGGGCTTACCATACTGCGTTTAA
>NW_020629802.1:598-1000 GCF_003573695.1 Papaver somniferum
TACGCTAAATGCAATCGACGATGCATGCGACAGTGAGTTAGGATTTTATTTCTATTTTATTTTTGCTCGAGGACTAGAAAATAATAGGTTTGGGGGTATTTGATAGACACATTTTTGTGTCTGATTTGTCTCGATTCTATATATTGTTAGGGCTCATTTTTGTACTTGTTATGGTGTTTTATTTATTTGTAGGTATTTTTGGCTAACAAATATTTTTGGAAAAAATTGGCTCGAAAAGCTGTCGGAAAGCACCCGGAGGACATTTGCTATTCGGACTCTCACTTTGGATAAGGGGTAACCTAATTACTAAGGGGAATCCCATTTCCAAGCAGTTGCTAATCGCACCCCTACTCTGGAGAGGGGGCAACCATCTTCAACATTCAAAAACCAGGTTTTTGGCGG
>NW_020629803.1:0-522 GCF_003573695.1 Papaver somniferum
TCATTTCTCAGACCCACTTTATCTCTTCAATTTCTTGACATCACTAAAGTTGTCATGCTTTTCAGACAGAAATTCGCATCACTAAAACCGACATACTTTTCAGACAGAGATGAAGAAATAAAAGCAAATAATGAGAAATAATCCGCCTCCAACACTTTTGCACTTGAGATGAGACTTTTGGGTTGTTTCTTCTTCTTTTGTTCCAAATGACTCCAAAGTACCTAAACACTCAAAAGCAAACATAAGATATATAATTTACAAGAAAAATAGCAAAGAAAGCATAAATACTAGATATAAAATTAGGTGTTTTAGACACCTATCAAATTCCCCCACAGTTAGACTTTGCTAGTCCTCGAGCAAATCAAACAAAGAATTCTAAAACATACATACAACTCCGTCTCGTCGAACCTACAGTCACTTTTAGCATAAATAACAAGCATTTGAACCCCCTAGGTGTCCCTAATGGACGAGTTATAGTCTCGTGAAGGTTTACAAGAGGTTTGCCTACAAAACCTATTTTTC
>NW_020629803.1:533-1000 GCF_003573695.1 Papaver somniferum
TCACTTTTAGCATAAATAACAAGCCTTTGAACCCCTAGGTGTCCCTAGTGGACGAGTTATAGTCTCGTGAAGGTTTACAAGAGGTTTGCCTACAAAACCTATTTTTCAAACTCCATCTACCTGTGACAAATCCATGAATGAATCCAAAATGGTTGCAAAAGGAGGTACCTTTATGAATCCAAATTAGTATATAAAAAATTAAGCTTTGTTTAAAAAAAGTCGAACAAACCACAATCACAAATGAATAGATAAAGAAGATGGAAATAGATATAGATGGTTGCGATGTTTACTAAAGTGATCGATGTTTCCCATATCTGTCTGAAGGTCGCTGTCAATGATGAACCTATGAATCCTATTGGATTGAGCTACTGGTCTGAATTCTAATATCAACACACTGGCATATACAAGGGAACAAGTAGTCAATAAACTTAAATCTAGATCGACTCACTGGCATATACAAGGGAACC
>NW_020629804.1:0-382 GCF_003573695.1 Papaver somniferum
AAGTCGCCAATCCCTAAAACGGACTATGTAATGTACTTTATCTGCTGGGTTACGGGCGAGCATTTTCTCAGAGGTTTCCATTGTATCAATTTACCCCTGTGTGATTCCTGTTGAAGCATATACTCGGGGGGTGGTGCAGGGCGGACGATTTCAAAGTGGACTCCCCATTCATTAGATAGAGAAGATCTCCAAAATTTAGAGATCCACTGCCGAACTTATTCCAATTCCAACAGCTCGGACTCGGATCGTAGGGATCGTCGTACTACTTCGTATCAACAGATACTCGGTCTATCAATATCGATTCGATCCGAGATCTCTTATTGAATTGCTCATTGAATGAGCATTCTCAATATTATGCCTTGAAGAGGACTCGAACCTCCAC
>NW_020629805.1:0-522 GCF_003573695.1 Papaver somniferum
GCGGTTTCCGCCGGTTTGCGGACTGGTACTCACGCAACAAGTTTGTCAACTCCAGCAGAATTTCTCGGGATGAGAAGTTCGGAAGTTCGCGGAATTGGAAACAAGCCATTCTTCTAGTTTCTCTTGATCAAAAAAGTTCGCAAACTTTGGTACAAGGGATAGGACTTATGCACATATGTGTTTCCATAACAATACTTATGTCCATCATTGGTTATGTAATCTAAACTCTCATTCCAACCATTGAAACATTCTTAGAGGACGTTATATAGTTGTTACACCATTTCTCGTCAAAGAAATTTTCAAAGTGATTGAAACATATCATGACTTTCGTCACTAGGTAAAGATAAACATGGTCAAAGAGAAACGCTTGCCAACACATATTTCGAGATATAGATAGGCGAGGTATACTCGGCTTGAAATACCAAATGTGTATAATCTAAGTCTATATATAACATACGACTTTTTGTCTCAAGAAGTAGGAGATAGAGTAGATAGACTTTTGAGTGACAGATAAGTTCAAGT
>NW_020629805.1:533-1000 GCF_003573695.1 Papaver somniferum
ACTTTTTGTCTCAAGAAGTAGGAGATAGAGTAGATAGACTTTTGAATGACAGATAAGTTCAAGTCTTCACATACTTTTTTATCGAGAAGTTCCATCGGTTCCTTGAGTAGTTCTTCTTCTTGTATGATGAATCGCCATGAAGTCCTTGAGCTCAAATACACTTTCTATCCTAGTCCGAGACTTACCTATAGTAGACTAGAAATCAAGACTTATAGTTTTGATTACTAACATTGACAAACATGCTTGAGATAGCAACGCATGCGAGCAATGCTCTAACAAAAGGTACGACTTCTAATCTTCTTTCTATTAGTCAAATCTGTGACAAATTCCATCGAGTTGTCTTCAATGCAATGGATGTGACATTGTAGATAAAACTGGAAAATTAATTTTTCAAGGAACTCGTGGTAAAAACAATCGTTATCTACTTGATACTTAGTTTAGCAACCGTTGCAATTTGACTAAGGTGA
>NW_020629806.1:0-144 GCF_003573695.1 Papaver somniferum
GGTTAAAAACCCAGGCTTTGGACTTATGGGCTTCTGAGGCTTTTGGGCTCAATGCAGCAGCAGCAGCAGTGGAAGGAAAAGGCAACAGGAGAGTTGCAGGGCAGATGGGTTGCAGCAGCAGCTGCACAAGCAGTGCACAGCAGC
>NW_020629806.1:255-603 GCF_003573695.1 Papaver somniferum
ACAAGGCAATGAAGAACAAAGGCAGTTAACAGGAAAGACAATGGAGAAAATTTACAAGACAATGACTAAACAAGCAGAGAACAATGCAAATGAACCAAGGCCTAAGCCAAGGGCAGGGGAGATGGTGAAACTGAAATGGTGACAATGCAAGGCCAAGGCAGTGGCTATAGGCATACAAATAGAATGGGAAGATAACTAGCTTGCGCATTGTCACTAGTGAGCACTAGTTTCTCCCAATGCTCAATCAAATCAGTGCAACCTAAGCATACAAAAATGGAATGGCAAGATAATCAGCTTGCTATGAGCACTGATTTCTTCCATTACTCAATCAATTCAGTGCTTCAAAGG
>NW_020629806.1:803-1000 GCF_003573695.1 Papaver somniferum
AAAAATATTTATTCTTGAAAACAATGAAAATACAGAATATGGGATAAAATGTAGAATTAATGCACAAAAGATGAGTTAAATGCCAACAAAAAGGGATAAATATATACAATATTTGGCACTCATCAGTTGTTACAACTGAAATAGAAAGAATAAGACTGCTGAGAAATAAGACTGTCTGTGGTGTCGTAGTTTTAGCC
>NW_020629807.1:0-934 GCF_003573695.1 Papaver somniferum
CCAAGTTTTGAAGCCTAGGCCTCATAAACACAAATTTTCTACTTAGAGCAGTTTCGAGTGTACATTCGAATAATACACACTCGAAAAGACTCGAACGCTATAATTTAGCTCAACAGGTTTCTATTTTGATTGAAAACATGCTAATTATTAAGACATGTTGGTCTATAGACCCACATGATCTTGATATTTTAGTAAAATTTTGAAATCTAGGCCTCATAAACAAGATTTGTCTACTTAGAGCAGTTTCGAGTGTACATTCGGAAAATACACACTCGAAAAGACTCGAACGCTATAATTTAGCTCAATTGGTTTCTATTTTTATTGGAAACATGCTAATGATCAGGACATGTTGGTCTATAGACCCAGATGATCTTGATATTTTAGAAAAAATTTGAAATTCGGGCCTCATAAACAATATTTGTCTACTCAGAGCAGTTTAGAGTATACATTCGAAAAATACACACTCGAAAAGACTCGAACGCTATAATTTATCTCAAGAGGTGTCTATTTTGATTGAAAACATGCTATTGATCAGGACATATTGGTCTATACACCCACATGATCTTGATATTTTAGCCAAGTTTTGAAGCCTAGGCCTCATAAACACGAATTTTCTACTTAGAGCAGTTTCGAGTGTACATTCGAATAATACACACTCGAAAAGACTCGAACGCTATAATTTAGCTCAACAGGTATCTATTTTTATTGAAAACATGCTAATTATCAGGACATGTTGGTCTATAGACCCACATGATCTTGATATTTTATCCAAGTTTTGAAGCCTAGGCCACATAAAGAATATTTTTCTACTTAGAGCAGTTTCGACTGTACATTCGAAAAGACTGGAACGCTATAATTTGTCTCAAGAGGTGTCTATTTTGATTGAAAACATGCTAATTATCAGGACATGTTGGTCTATAGACCCACATGATCT
>NW_020629808.1:0-338 GCF_003573695.1 Papaver somniferum
TGATACGACGCAATATTTCCAGCTCATTACTGTGCCAGAAATCTCCAAAAATCTCGTAAGAATCATTACCAAATATACACAGTTGAGAACCAAAAGTTTCCCGCCAAAAGAAATTTTTAAATGAGGAATAAAAGGACGCCCCTTAATCAACATCTGTGGTGCAAATATCAACGAAGGTGCCCCTTCGTAATTGAGTGCCCCTTAACCAATGATGAGAGTCCGAATAACAAATGTCCTCCAAGAGTGCCCCGGGCAATTTTTCGAGCCGATTTTTCCAAAAATGTTTATTTCCAAAAAATACCTAAAAACACACAAAACACCATAATAAGGACAAAAAC
>NW_020629808.1:349-1000 GCF_003573695.1 Papaver somniferum
AAAAAAATGTTTATTTCCAAAAAATACCTAAAAACACACAAAACACTATAATAAGGACAAAAACAAGTACTAACAATACGAAACATTGAGGACAAATTAGACACAAAAATGCGTCTATCAGTTCTCAAACCCGAGAATTTCTGCTGAGTTATCAAACTATGTTGCGTGAGCCAAGTCCGAGAACCCAGACCACGAACCAGCGAAGCTCTCGAACCCGAGAATTTCTGCTGGAGTTTGAAAACTCTTTCCAGTACTTCAAGTCCGCGAACCTAGTCCGCGAGCTTGTATAGGTTATATATCTAAATATGATTTCTGAACTTAACTCATAAAGACTAAGGAATGATTTTACAAACCGTGGCTATAAATTTCATGAACCGATTCATGTGAATCGAATCATCTTTGCTTCAATTGTATCTTGTGTAGTACATGAGATTTCTTTGCAATTGAACAACTTTCTAACTAGTTCATGTGAGTCATTTGAACTAGTTATGGTGAAGAAGAAAATGGTTGGTATGAAATGCTCAAATGGCTAACCTTTTGGTTGAATATTATTTGAACCAACAATGCACACGTTTGGGTACGGTTAACAAACCTAGAAGCGTGCAGTTCATTTGCGTATGACAAGCAAAGATTTCGATCTAACGGTTGAGA
>NW_020629809.1:0-533 GCF_003573695.1 Papaver somniferum
TTGCACTTCTTCATCATCTCCCAAAGGCACTCCCACATATTTTCTTTTTGACATTATCTTCATAAAATGCATCACAAACAGTAGACAGTCTGGCGATCCCCCTTGTTAAGGTGCTTCACATTCATTCACTATTACATTCTTCATTGTTACTTTATTCTTCTCCAGCAAGTACACGTTGATAGGTACGTACATGTAATCTGCCATTTTGCAGGCGTGTGGATAACAAATACCTCCCCATTCAGCCTTAGAAGAATTGTAGTGGTTGAACACCATTTTCTCGCAGTCATACTCAAGTAGCGTCCAATGAAGATTGTGGTGGCATATTGGTACAAGAATCTTCTTGATACTTTCATCCATCGCCAATATTGGTTTGTAAACAGAATCATGTGCTGCTCCTTTGAGGTTATCCAGGAACTCGACATTGTACTGAAAACATGGATGTACTTGAAATAGTTTATATCTAATGTTGTTTTATGCAATATTGATATGTAGTGTACCTACCCCTACATACTTTTTTAATTTTTGAATATGTG
>NW_020629809.1:646-1000 GCF_003573695.1 Papaver somniferum
AGGATCCATATGCAACACAGGCAAGTATTTTCCTGTATACTTCGTGCATCGGTTGCTCATTCTGAAATTTGGTGTTAAGCTTGTATTGTGCGTAGTTGAGAAGATCTTGTTCTAATAAATCGTTCTGCACCAAGTCATCAACTGTAGTTCCACTTACACAAAGACCACCTTCTCCCACTCTCCAAGCAATTGAGCTAGAAAATAAACGACGTAAAGGTTAGTATTCTTTGTGTAACAGTACATACTGATATGTCTTTCTCAGTATTTTTTATACAAATATGTATGTATATCAAAAGTACATACACAAACTAATAGTACATATCAATATAAAAGTGTCAATTGAGAACTCACCTA
>NW_020629810.1:0-114 GCF_003573695.1 Papaver somniferum
GATGTTAATCCAAGCATAGAATATCAAAACCCTAAAGAAAGCATATTCTATCAAGAGAAAATACACCTAACTAATCAAAATCATATAAACAATTTTTAGTTCAATGCAAAAATC
>NW_020629810.1:125-387 GCF_003573695.1 Papaver somniferum
TTTTAGTTCAGTGCAAAAATCATAATAGAGTTGTTTTATTTAATTAATAAAAATATATCACTTTTACCGAAACAACGGCTTCCTCCATAGCCCCAAGGATTGGGTTTAGCTCATCATTGTGGAAACGCGCTCAAAAGTTGATTTCATTGCTCAAAGTGTTTACAAATGATGAGTTGGAGAAAAACTATTAAAAATCGGGTGTTTGCAACGTTTTTAATTGTTGCAAAACACTGTTACATAAAACGATAAAAGCCAACTGTCG
>NW_020629810.1:587-1000 GCF_003573695.1 Papaver somniferum
GTCTTCTGAGTTGTATGGTATATCCAAATCTTCTCATTTAATTGAGCCAAATAATGAAGAGAATGTCTTCAATTAATTCCGTGAATAATTCCTTCCCTGTTTTCGTAAATATCCAAAAGTATACGATTTCCTTCAATTCAAGACACGTACAAAATCTTACTATCATGGTAAGAAGATAATCATGTCTTAAAGACACAAATATCCCCATACTATCATGACCAGAATCTCACACAGTTGAGATTTCTTTTCCCGCCAAATATCTTTCCCGTGAAGAAGAAGATGGGTGCCCCCTATCCAATCCTTGGGTGCGAATAGCAAATGCCATGAGGGGTGTCTTTGATCAGCTACTTGGGTGCAAATATCCTTTGGGTACCCCTTATCATTTGTGCGCCCGTTATCCACAAGTGAGAGTC
>NW_020629811.1:0-539 GCF_003573695.1 Papaver somniferum
AAGTTTCTTCACCACCCCAAACTTAAATCTAACATTGTCCTCAATGTTTTAAAGATGAAATTAAAAGCATGAACAATAAGAAACTGTTACCACTTGATGGATGGAAAAAGAAATAAGGAAGGATATTACTGTAAGCATGAGTACCTCCTAGGAAATGCTAAATTTAAAGTATTTAGCTAGACATCAAATACCTCAAAAAGGATTGTCACCTTCCAAAGTCATATATCAATAGTCGAAACAATTGTGGGTCCATAAGACCAAATAGAGCTGACACCAGTATGAGACAACTGCACTGATTCAGAAAAATGAAAAGAAGGAGCACGTCCTCATATAAGGTTTCTGTCAAGACAACTGGGTTTATCTACGGCGTGTAATTGAACTTCATATGTTTGTCTCGATAAATAGATTCATCCGAAAAAAGGGTCTCTAATACCTGGGTTACCTCCTGGACAGTATCAGGAGGATCGGGTTGCGGAGTCTGAAAAGACTCAAGTAATATCTCAGATGTACAAGGCTCGAGTCCCAAGTTAGGGACTCTA
>NW_020629811.1:550-1000 GCF_003573695.1 Papaver somniferum
GGATCGGGTTGCGGAGTCTGAAAAGACTCAAGTAATATCTCAGATGTACAAGGCTCGAGTCCCAAGTTAGGGACTCTAATTACGGATATGATACAATCATAAGAACCATCACTACCCCCGAACTTAGGGTTCACAGACAAACCTCTAACCATTTCTTGAATTTCCGGATCTTCAGAGTCCTTAAAATACTCAAGGGATTCTCTAGTTCTCTACCCTTAAACTTAGGGTCATCATTATTATCAGAAAAACCTAAAACTATTGCCTGAATTTATGGGTCCATAGAATCTTTAAAATACTCAAGAGCTTCTTCTAAAGATTGATCACATATCTGATCTAAGAGAATGGTTTCCTCAAAATCATCTAAAGAATCTACCAGTAAAGTGTCAAGCCAATTATCCTGAACCAAATCCTGAACTAAAGTGCTAATCATATTCACTTCTTCTAAATCAT
>NW_020629812.1:0-490 GCF_003573695.1 Papaver somniferum
AACCCTCTAATATTCCACAACCGCACACCCCTAAAGATATGACCATTAAGCACAAGTTCAAAAGAACTCTCCCCCATTTGATGTCATTCCCGAAAGAACAACAAGAGCGACGTTAATTTCAAAAGAAAAGAAGGATTTTATTGGACAACAAAAACCATGAGAATGATTTTCTATATCCAAAAAACTCAATCAAATTAATCACAAGTAAACCCATGATTAATTTAATCGGAATACGCAATCAAATTAAACACAAGAGGTAATCAATTCAATTGATTATGCTCAACATAAGAGAACCTATGGAGACACGAAAATACTCAACTAGATTAATTACAAGAGAACCCATAATTAATCTAATTAGAATACACAACCAAAATAATCACAAAAGTAATCAATTTAATTGTCATTTGTTTTGCTCGACATAAGAAAACTTACGGAGCAATAACTAAATAACCAAACAAGATGATTAATTTAGTTCAATATGCTCGACATA
>NW_020629812.1:501-1000 GCF_003573695.1 Papaver somniferum
CGACATAAGAAAACTTACGGAGCAATAACTAAATAACCAAACAAGATGATTAATTTAGTTCAATATGCTCGACATAACATTTCTCACGGAACACCAACTAGGCTAATAAATCAACTTGGTTGTATAGTGCTCAACATAAGATGAATTACGGAGCCTCACAGTAATACAAAAAAATATGGATCAGGGATGATCAGTACTACGTAATACACAAAGGTTCACTATATCTTCAATCACTATTTGCATAACGACAATTAATAGACATAATCCTTGAAAACAAAATATTTTAACCTATCTTCCATTAAATGTTTGAAAATATAGGCTTAACTTTTGTATTTGTCAAAAGTCTATTCATTCTTTTACCAGTACGTGAATACCGATCACAAACGACTTTACTTTTGACAGAGTATGGGACAAACATAGTTCACAGACGTAAACACCAATATCCTATAACAAATTGCAATATATCAAATCATAAAGATTAATACTGCAAAAACATCAT
>NW_020629813.1:0-401 GCF_003573695.1 Papaver somniferum
GAACCCTTATCTTGTATTGGCCAGGCCTTGCCCTTTACTAGGAATTTAAAAACAGTCCAAATTCGTCCTCAATCAATGAATCACCTTAAGGAATACAGTAACTCGCTTACAGGAGATTCGCGAGTGTTTCGATGGACTTACCTCCCGTACCAGACGGGGGATGAACCGTTGAAGTCGACTCGGGCCACGACTCCTATGTCATGTACGAACCCGAGGGGCCGAGACGATATAGTAATCATCGTCCTTCCCTGCATACAATTTATATAATTTTTTTTTTGTAATAATAATACCCTTCCGTAGGGTTAAAAAAAGAATAAAGTCCAATTGTCCAGAATAAAGTCCAAATAAAAAGTCCAAAAATTACAAAAATTATGAAAAATAAAGCCTATTTACAAATCCTA
>NW_020629813.1:601-1000 GCF_003573695.1 Papaver somniferum
AATTAATAAAATTACCCATGTATGAAGCTCGGCCTCCTCCGTCGTCCCAGTGTTGGGGTTTAACTCATCATAGTAAAAATGCTCTCAAAATAATTTATTATGGCTCAAAAATGGTTTACAAATGATGAGAATATGAGAAATACAATAAAACCAGAGAACTACGACCCTCAGTGACAAAATAAGACTGATGCAGCTCTGTCGCAAACGCTGTGGAAAATAAGACTGCCTGATTACGACCCACAGCTGTGAGTCGTTATTACTGTAGAAAAACGACTGATGTTGCAGGTCCGTTCTTCGAGTTCTTCATGTTCAGCAACAGCAGCAGCAGCAGAAACCGAGTTTGGGAAAACTCGAATTTCTTCTTCTCTGGCTCTCCTAAGCCCCCCAGACTCTCGACAC
>NW_020629814.1:0-707 GCF_003573695.1 Papaver somniferum
CAATATGTTGAATCGGTTTAGCATAAAAGCATATGTGTTTCGATGGTTTTCAACTTTTGTTTGCAATAGTTAAAAACCAGTTTTTCAACCTTTCTCTGATAAAGTTTAGTTGTTGTTATTCTTTTGTTTTGCATAAGGATGACAACATAATGATATTTCAATATCAATTCTCCCTGGAAGAAGAGGCAAACATATTGGAGAAGTGGATGCGAAATTTGAGGTAACAATTTTGTTAGTTAATTGTTTTCCTGTTTAAGAAAAGCCTGATTTTTATTTCATATATTTATTGCTTTTGCTTAACAAAATTTCGGTACAATTGATGTTTTATTCCATTATGTGTGTCTGGATGTGTGTGTGATCAATTGTTTCTGGTTAATAAAAACTATTGTCATCTTGCTTTATTGTGTGGTATCAATTGTTAGGATTACAAAATTTCGGTGCAATTGCGGTGCTATATTGTCTATGTTGTTTCAATTGCTTCTGGTTGAGGTGAATAATTATGCAAGTTGATTTATTTTGGTTTGTATGAATTATTTATGGCTTAATGAAAGAAAAATTTTATGGGATGGATTTGTTAGTCCAATTCAATTCCGGATAAGAGAAGCTAAGTTTATCTTAGTTAGACTTATCAAAGTGGAGGTTTCGGTTATTCAAGTCTAATCGAATGCCTTAACAAGAAATGCTAGTTAACTAACCTAGTACTTGTC
>NW_020629814.1:718-1000 GCF_003573695.1 Papaver somniferum
TATTCAAGTCTAATCGAATGCCTTAACAAGAAATGCTAGTTAACTAACCTAGTATTTGTTTTGTTTAAAAGTGAAAGGTCTAAGTTATATGGATAATTAGAGCCTGATGAGAAAAATATATCTTTATTTTGGTCTTATCAAACGAAGCGGTTGTATTTGTACAATCGGTTTAGCACAGGGACTAAGGTGCTTAGTTGATTTTTGGTTTGCTAAACTAAATTAGGAAAATTGCTTCGGGCAATTATTTCCTTGATAACATACCAAAAAAATTACTTTGTAGTT
>NW_020629815.1:0-289 GCF_003573695.1 Papaver somniferum
GAAGAGATTCCGCCCCCACCAAATCTGGGAAGAGGACCACCTTCGAGTACGAGGAGTCATGAATTCTGCAGGTATCATCGGTTTCACAGACATCATACGAATGTCGAAACATATGGAGGATTATACTTCGTCTAGTGGAACAGGGGAAGCTCGCTCATTTTTTGTAGGTGGTGTAAGGGGAAAAGAACTACCTAAACTAGCCTGCAAGTATACAGAGTTGTTGTAGATAGGTGGAGTAAGAAAGGGTTTGTCCACAGGGACTTGGAGGATTTGCTAAAGTTCTCTTTGG
>NW_020629815.1:489-893 GCF_003573695.1 Papaver somniferum
AATGGAAACTTAAACATGTGTTCACTGGCTAGCCCAGAGATGTCAATTTCACAACCCATGACCCCAATTTATAGTCAGTTACAATTCCCCCAAAATACCCAAATGTCAGAAATTAGGGTTTTTCAAAAAGGTGAAATTGACTTACCTAATACACTGATAACAACTCTAAATCTTCCCCCCATGCTTCTGTTGATCCAATCGCATCTACCCATGCTCTGATTTCTTCTCCAACTTCACCTATTCTACCAATTTCAAACCTAGGGTTTCTGTGAAGAAAAGGGGTTGAAATCGATAGAATATGTGTCTAGAGAGGTAGGGTAATGATGGGTTATGATTACAAGTAGCCATGATGGCTTTTGGAAGAGGCGTGGTGGTGGTTGAGGCAGAGGCAGGCGGAGTTGGTG
>NW_020629816.1:0-502 GCF_003573695.1 Papaver somniferum
GAAGAAGGCGTTGTTTCTACTGAGCACTGTGAGAGAGTAGAAGAAAGATGCATTTTGGTTGCTTTGTTAGTCTGCTTTCAATCTGGCACAAGATCTTTCTAGCACTGGTTTAACTCATCACACGTAATTAGTCCAGCTGTGTAGCAGATGTCCCTCTCATCTTTATCTCTCTCCTAATCTTATCCAGCTGTAAAGCAGCGGACGCATGTTACAATGTTTATCTAGATGTGTAGCGGATATCTCTTTATCTAGCAGTGGTGTGGATGTGTCTCCCCTTTTCTTCAGTCAGCTTTAGAGCTGACACCTTTAATTTCTCTGGCATTCTAGTTACTTGGAGATAGGTTAAGAATATGTATGTCCTCATAGCTCTTTAGATACTTGTTACCAATTAGAAGTCATGGTTTTTGTGGGTACACCTCTGTTAAACCCACCCGAGACTAACTCGGTTTTATTTTTATTTTTTTTGTTTTACTCGAGGACTAGCAAATAATAAGTTTGGGGG
>NW_020629816.1:513-1000 GCF_003573695.1 Papaver somniferum
TCTGTTAAACCCACCCGAGACTAACTCGGTTTTATTTTTATTTTTTTTGTTTTACTCGAGGACTAGCAAATAATAAGTTTGGGGGTATTAGTATTTGATAAACACATTTTTGTGTCTAAGTTGTCCTCAATTATCTCCATGTTAGTACTCGATTTTGTACTTATTATGGTGTTTTTGTGTATGTGTAGGTGTTTTCGGAGAAATAAACATGTGTGGAAATTCGGCTCGAAAAGTTGCCCGGGGCACCCCGAAAGATACGTGTTATCCGCACCCTATCACTGGATAAGGGGCAATCATCACCATCTTCTTCACTGTTTAAAGAATACATTTTGGCGGGAAAATAGTTTCAGATTGCGTAACTTCCTGTGTTGATTTCTGGGCTGATTTGTTGGGATCTTTTCGCTGGAATTGATTGGGAATATCCTGTTGCATTAAAACAGGAATGGTATGCAAGAAGATTTCACGTGATAAATACTTGATATTCTGG
>NW_020629817.1:0-608 GCF_003573695.1 Papaver somniferum
CGTTTCCAACGAGATTCACTTTTCCAACAAATCCTCCATATGGAGTCCGACCCCTCCCTCTTAAGATTTGCTGGGAAACTTATCAGGGGATTTATGGACCCACTTTTTTTTACTCCAAAACTCATATATATACGATTTGGGGAATTTTTTTTGTAGCCCAATTTGATTATTTTTTATATACAAAACCCACCATTTAAATTATATATATTGGTAACCCATAATTAGTTAAATATGACTTTGATTTACCTTAATAACCCTTTATCTATTTTTTTACTAATTACGATTGTTATTAATATAAATAATAATTCCAATAATCACTCTTTTTTTTCCCTTGTTTAATGCAACATTTAGGGTTGTTATAACTGTAACTAATGGGTCGAGATCGTCTGTGCCACTGCTTGTGTGTGCCCTATGTGTCATACCAATAGAAACACGCCACATCATTCCTCTCATTAACCATGACTAACTAAATAGATTTTCTATTTATACAACACTAATCGATTAGGAAAGATAATTAATTAGTTAAAGAAGATATTACAAATCCAAGAGAAAATACCGTGTTTCTATTGGTGTGGCACATAGGGCACACCCAAGCAGTGGCACAGACG
>NW_020629817.1:619-1000 GCF_003573695.1 Papaver somniferum
AATACCGTGTTTCTATTGGTGTGGCACATAGGGCACACCCAAACAGTGGCATATAGGGCACACCCAAGAGAAATCCCTAAAAACGCTCTTTGTTAGCACATTTATTTGACTAATCACTAAAATCACTCATTTTTATTAGACTCATTTGACCGTGAAAATTCTGATTCCACCAGTTTATTACTGCAAGCTAGCTGTAGGAATTAGTTGGGTTTTGTGAAATGCACAATTATCACTAATCATTGAAAACTCTTGATAATCTTAGTTTTCACATTACAATGAAAATCACAATTTTCATTTTTGTTTGAATTAGTGAAAATTAAAGTTATTATCGGTTCGTTGGAAATTTCAATTTTTCACTAATTAGTGATAATTACAATTTTT
>NW_020629818.1:0-360 GCF_003573695.1 Papaver somniferum
TTTTTTGTTTCCTTTTGTATTTGTATCAACTGTTTCCTTATCAAAAAAAAAAAAAAAAAAAAAAAAAAAAAAAAAAAAAAAAAAAAAAAAAAAAAAAAAAAAAAAAAAAAAAAAAAAAAAAAAAAAACGATGTATATATTCAGAAAAAAAAAATACAAAAAAAAATAAAATAAAAAAATCAAGTATTTATCAATTCCATCCTCTCTTGTTCCAAAAATAAAAGAGAGTAGTCAATGTAAATAAGACTCATGTAAATAGTCATTTTGTTGTTTTATTGTAATAAGCAAGGAAGGGTGTATGCCATTGATGTACAACGCGAGTAATTGTGAAATACCTCCAACTCATTCACAATTCTCGTAA
>NW_020629819.1:0-462 GCF_003573695.1 Papaver somniferum
AAATACACACTCGAAAAGACTCGAACGCTATAATTTATCTCAAGAGGTGTCTATTTTGATTGGAAACATGCTAATGATCAGGATATGTTGGTCTATAGACCCACATGATCTTGATATTTTAGCCATGTTTTAAAGGCTTGCCCTCATAAACAAGATTTTTCCACTTAGAGCAGTTTCGAGTGTACATTCGAAAAATACACACTCGAAAAGACTCGAACGCTATAATTTATCTCAAGAGGTGTCTATTTTGATTGGAAACATGCTCAAGATCAGGACATGTTGGTATATTGACCCACATGATCTTAATATTTTATCCAAATTTTGAAGTCTAGGCCTCATAAACAAGATTTGTCTACTTAGAGCAGTTTAGAATGTACATTCGAGAAATACACACTCGAAAAGACTCGAACGCTATAATTTAACTCAAGAGGTGTCTATTTTTATTGGAAACATGCTAATGAT
>NW_020629820.1:0-405 GCF_003573695.1 Papaver somniferum
TGCTGTGAGCCACATTTGTTTTTTCGGGAAAAAAATAAATAAAATAAAAATTGTGTTTAACACGGTCAATTTTTTAGAGGGTATTTATGTAAAAAAGTAGAATTTTAAAAACTACTGTGAGAGCAAATTGTTTCCTTTATACCTAGAATTATCCTCGATTATATCTCCTGAAACTTTATCTCTTTCTCTGACTTTTAAATCTAACCCAGATGCAGTCTCTCTTCCATCTTCTTCATCTTTTTCACCAAACTGAAACAAACAAACCCTAACCCTGAAACTTCATTCAAACAAAACCATAGTCGTTCCCACGATTCGTTTCTCCCTGAACCCATGATTCGATCTCTAGCTTTGCATTAATTTCTTCGATTTATAATGTTTTCTTCTTATTTAAACTTCTTTGATATG
>NW_020629820.1:416-1000 GCF_003573695.1 Papaver somniferum
TTTCTCCCTGAACCCATGATTCGATCTCTAGCTTTGCATTAATTTCTTCGATCTATAATGTTTTCTTCTTATTTAAACTTCTTTGATCTGTAATATTTTGTTCTTTCTTCAATTTCTTCGATCTGTGATATTTTCTTCTCTTATTAATTTCTTCGATCTGTAACATCATCTTCTTTCATCAATTTCTTTGATCGGTTCTAATTCACTCGTCTTCTATTTCGTTCTGTAAGTTAAGAATAAATCGAACATCTTTTGATTTCATCATTAGTAATATATCGAAGAAGAGAACAACAAATTTAGTGATGAATAGGTTTTGGTTTGAAGCAATTCTTCTCTACTAGGAATTATTAATGGATTTCTTTATGTTATGGGTAATTATAGGTATTACATCTACAAATGGCAGGGTAAGAAACACAAAATAAAAACCCTAATTTTCTTCTAATGACTTCTTATGCTTCATTGATTATGTTAATTTTATAGCAGATGTGTATCGGTAATCATATGTGGGATGTGGCTACGGAGAGAAGGGATAAGAAGCTGGTCGAGAAATTGTATGATGAGAAGAACTAGTTCAGGTTTGGTTT
>NW_020629821.1:0-152 GCF_003573695.1 Papaver somniferum
AACTTGATTTGCAAGTATTTCATCCTATAAATACAACTCGAAATTCTGTTTTCAAAACACAAGAAGCAATTCTTTTTATTGTCTTCTTCCTTTGTTTGTGCGGCGTTTTTACTTTCCATCCCCGTTGTTGAGTTCGAAGAGAGGGTAACTTG
>NW_020629821.1:352-695 GCF_003573695.1 Papaver somniferum
ATTATTTTTTTGGCGAGTTTTCTTTAGAAAATTAATTCCAAAATTAATAATTAAGAGTTTTATTTATGGGTAAATTCTTTTTACGTGTTTTACTTGTTTCTGAAGAAAACCAAAACCTAACTTGATTTGCAAGTATTTCATCCTATAAACACAACTCGAAATTCTGTTTCAAAACACAAGAAGCAATTCTTTTTATTGTCTTCTTCCTTTGTTTGTGCGGCTTTTTTACTTTCCATCCCCGTTGTTGAGTTCGAAGAGAGGGTAACTTGCGTTGTGGTAACTCAAGTTATATCGGCAGTCTTATCCTGGAAACATCTTTGTTCTAAGGGGTTTAGCATTACTC
>NW_020629821.1:895-1000 GCF_003573695.1 Papaver somniferum
CACAACTCGAAATTCTGTTTTCAAAACACAAGAAGCAATTCTTTTTATTGTCTTCTTCCTTTGTTTGTGCGGCGTTTTTACTTTCCATCCCCGTTGTTGAGTTCG
>NW_020629822.1:0-1000 GCF_003573695.1 Papaver somniferum
TGATTTCTGATGAAACGTATAGCTGTCAGAAATTTAGAAGCGAGTCAGGAATGTTTATTGTTATTCCAAATTCACTTGATACATGAACCCAATTTTTAACCAATTTATACGGAACTAATGAAACATACAGTTGTGAGAAATCAAGAATCGGATCAAAAATATTTATTGCTATTCCAAATTCTTTTGATATATGGAACCAACTTTGAATTGATTTATATGGAACTCTTATTGAAAAATAAAGTATTGAAGCACCTTACAGGTCTCAAACCCATTCCCTAAAGATCGCTCTTTAGAACCAGTGTAGTGAATACAAAAATTACCATTATATCTAATATATAGGGTGCTAAGAAGGTTTAATTCCCGCTTCCCCTGAACAAAAAAAAAAAAAAAAAAAAAACAAGAAAAAGAACATGAGAACTTTGTACCTTAGTAGTGTTTGGTTTGACATATTCAAATCAATTTTCTAACTTTAATTTCAACACTAATAGCCAACTGAAAAATGAGAAAATTGATGGACAAAAAATCAAAAAATTTATAAAATTGTGTATTATAATTTTTTATTTCAATTATGAGAGTCAATTCTTGGGTTAAAATGCACCAAAATTCCTCTTTTTAAGAATAAAAATCCAAACTTCACCCAATAAAGAACTAGCAAACTAAACATGGGAAAAGTTATAGAAAACTGAAATTGATTATTCAGAGGATTATCAAACTAATTACTGGTAACCATGTAACATATAGTTATACATAACAGATTCCTTCTCGGAAAAGTACCCATGATAAAGAGATGCTCCAATATATTGACATATGATTAATATGAAAGTATTACATATCCACATAAAAATAACTGGATTGTAACATGAACTTTAACAAATCAAATTTAGTTTCGTGATTCTACCATAGATTGTAGTATGACAAGACGTAAACAAGAATAAGTAGATTTAGATGAGAAGGTTTCGTACTTAAAATGACTCTAAGGTCTCTTGTCAAGAGTGGATAG
>NW_020629823.1:0-342 GCF_003573695.1 Papaver somniferum
AAAACGGGGGCCTACAGTAATACCGCAAGTGCACGGTCGTCAGTTGTAGCTCGTGCAAGTACGGGTCGATCCACAGAGATCGGGTGTGTTTTGGAAGTGTTTTAGCTAATTGGGTTCCTAGTTGCTATTGGGCTATGAAGCCTTTTGGCCTAAATTGGGCTTTGACTACTAATGGGTTTGTTCACAAATAAAAGGAACTGAGCTTGGGCTCAGTTGGTCTTTGAAATGTAAATGGGCTTTGGCCTTAAACTTAAGCTTTTGATTAAGCCTGAATTGGATTGGGCCTTAATAATGAACTTGGGCTTTGGTTTTGGTCTTCTGATGAGCCCAAGTTGTGCTCTG
>NW_020629823.1:542-851 GCF_003573695.1 Papaver somniferum
AGGTTAGGTAATGAGTTGATGGGATAAAGGGCTAGAATGATGGGGGAAGGTGTTCAATCACGTGTAGGATGATGACGGAGGTGGTATGGTGGTGTTTGGTGGCGACAGGGAGAGGTGGCGACAGTTGCAGGGTGATGGTTCTGCAGAGGAGGGGTGATGGAGGAGATGGCTCGACTGTTTGGGAGAAGGGGGTGTTTCTGGTTAGCTGGTATAGGTTCGGTCGCTAAGGTGTGAGGCGGGTGTATCGAGTTTGATGTTCTGCGACGCTGAGTCACTGGATGCGAAGCTGGTAGGTGGATCGGATGGTGA
>NW_020629824.1:0-304 GCF_003573695.1 Papaver somniferum
TGTAATAATTCAAACACAATTAGCAACATATCAGATAACCAAGAACATATGTAATTTTCAACTGTCAACTGATAAGCACTGAAATTTGAAGTTCATAAAAATTTGTAGCAAATTCTCTACTGGCTAGTCCAGAGAGATATACAGTGTCCCCTACACACTTCACATAACATCAATTTATACCCCATTACCCATTTAGGGTTTTCCCCAATTTTCCCCCAAAATCAGTGAAATTAGGTTTTTCAAATTACCTAATTTTATGGCACAATTTCTCCCCCATGCGTCGACCCATTCTTCCTCTGACTCT
>NW_020629824.1:315-587 GCF_003573695.1 Papaver somniferum
CCCCTACACACTTCACATAACATCAATTTATACCCCATTACCCATTTAGGGGTTTCCCCAATTTTCCCCCAAAATCAGTGAAATTAGGTTTTTCAAATTACCTAATTTTATGGCACAATTTCTCCCCCATGCGTCGACCCATTCTTCCTCTGACTCTCCTGCTCCATTCCCACGCGCCAATTGCTACTCTAGACTCGCCTAATCGATTGATTTTTCTTCTAGGGTTTCAGAGAAAGGTGAGAAGAAAAATCAATCAAATAGGGGGCTAGAAA
>NW_020629824.1:787-1000 GCF_003573695.1 Papaver somniferum
CTGAGAACTGATCTGACGGCTGAAGACGCAAGCGGGTATGGATTTGGGTTTTAGGCTTTTGGGTATAGAATATGGGTTTGGGAAATGAGTTTGGGCTTGGAAAACCTTGAGCCCACTTCTTCTTTAAGAACAACTTTCTTCTTCTTGAGCCCATTTCCAGCTTTTTGGACGTGCGCTCCATTCTTTGCGGCTTCCTTGCGTAATTTCTCCCGG
>NW_020629825.1:0-565 GCF_003573695.1 Papaver somniferum
GAGGTCGAGACAATACAACAACGAAGTATGTTTACTTGACAAAAAGGTTCGGACTTAAAAAAATACAATAGGATTTCTTATCAAGTAAATAGGAATTAAGGTTTGTGTGATTTACTCTAATTATAATAAAATAATTATAATGCGGAAATATAAAGTAAACGACACATCAATATTTTGTTAACGAGGAAACCGCAAATGCAGAAAAACCCCGGGACCTTGTCCAGAATTGAATATTCTCAAGATTAAGCCGCTACACAAAATTAAATCAACTTTGTATAGTTGAGACCAAGAAACTAAACCTATAGTTCACCTAGTTCCGTATGTATTCCCACGCCTCCAACTTATGAATAAGTCACGTACTTGGAACAATTCCTTTGGTTCGTATTCCAAACATTAAAGGAACAACAAATCGGTTTGGTAGCAACTCTCTTCAACCAAGTGATGTGAGTTCGACAAAGGCTCTTCTGTTTATCTCAATAAATTCCCTCATCAGGTTCTTACGTCTATCTTATTCTCAACTACCAAAGGTAATTGTTAAGATTTTGCAATCAATACATCACAAAGA
>NW_020629825.1:576-1000 GCF_003573695.1 Papaver somniferum
TCATCAGGTTCTTACGTCTATCTTATTCTCAACTACCAAAGGTAATTGTTAAGATTTTGCAATCAATACATCACAAAGAATTGTATTGATGCCGATCTACACAACTAATCAATCCAATCTACCACAAGGATAAACCGATTATAGTTGGATCCTCTATACCGAAACAAGTATTGTGCACACTAAAGATTATGAACCCCAAATCAGAAATCTTAAATATCTTCTTTGTCTTCAAATCTTCTTAGATCTTCAATAAACACCTGCACATAACAACTTGAATCTCTTGTGATCAATCACGCACAGAAAGGAGTCTGTTAACAATGGATTATCACAAGATCGTTTCACTACAAGAAAACATGGCTTTGGTGACGATAGTTCTGGCGGCGAAGAAAATTTCATCGCTGAAGCTTAGTTATTGTGACCAAAA
>NW_020629826.1:0-306 GCF_003573695.1 Papaver somniferum
TGACACGAGCACGTTTGCTACCTTATAGGATTCTTAGCAAATTGAAGGCGGACAACAACAATAATAAGTCGACTATGAAAACTATCTACAATGCAAGACAAAAGATTAGAATACTCAATTTGCAAGGTAGGATGGTGATGCAACAAGTAATGTGGTTAGGGGTGAAGAATAACTACGCTTGCCAAAAGAAGTTGGATGACTTCGGTCAAGTCACACACCTTTTCCTTTCCCACCCGGAATGCGCCCAATTGGCTCTATGCTTCCCACAAGTTATTATATTGGATTGCACATACAAGACTAATAAGT
>NW_020629826.1:317-1000 GCF_003573695.1 Papaver somniferum
CAATTGGCTCTATGCTTCCCACAAGTTATTATATTGGATTGCACGTACAAGACTAATAAATATGAGATGCCGTTGATGAACATTGTGGGGCATACTTCGACAAAGGCACCGTTCACCGTGGCTTTTTGTTTCATGAAAAACGAGAAGAAAGAGAGTTATGTTTGGGGGTTAGAACAATTGAAGTTAATCTTCCGAGAGGGTGCTCTTCCTAAAGTGTTCATTTCCCATCAAGATTCATCGTTGATGTATGCTATTAAGAAGGTATTTCCGGATGCATTCAATTTTCTTTGTACGTTTCACATATGGTGCAATGTGAGGAAAAAATGTCAACCGATAATTCAACCACTTAAGTTGAAAGAATTAGAGAATATTGCTAAGCTACCGTTGGAGACACGAGTAAAGAAAAAGAAGGAATTCTTGAAAGCATATGAACATAATGAGATGTTGTGGGCTTCTTTCCAAGGCGAATGGGAAGCTTTGATATGGTCAATCACCGAGGATGTCTATGAAGAAAATTTTAAAATGCTTATTAAGCATTGGAAGACCGCCTACCCCGATGTCATTACTTACTTGGTCAAAGATGTGTTGGAACCTAATAAAGAAAGGTTCGTGAGTTGTTTCACAAATCGGCACAAACACTTCGACAACCAAGCCACAAGTATGGTAGAGTCGGCTCATTATCG
>NW_020629827.1:0-1000 GCF_003573695.1 Papaver somniferum
AGCTTGTTGAACCTGTGATTCTGCCCTCATCAATTTGTTCGTGGTAGAGTTGTTTGATACTGTTCTTTATATTATTGTTTGATACATCTGACGTTTCTTCAATTGTTGCAAGATTACAACAGTGTTATCTTGTTACAAGCCATCTATGATTGTCGAATTAGTCCTGGCTGAAATCGCTGGAATTAGTTGTTTCCTCTTTAATTGAATAATTTGTTCTATCAAACTTGAAATGCTGTTTAACTTTGCATTTACTTGCTTGCTTAATTACCTAAGACCATCATGTTAGAAAACAAGTGGCGAAACTAAGGTGGCAGTTACACCAAACCTGTATGTATTATAATTTGACACTAGTTCTAAATCAGCCGAAATTTGGTACTCGTACCAGAAGTTAACTTACGGCTTGCAGGGTAATCTATAGATCATCCGACCTCGACTGGTTATCTATCAACTCTTGTCTTTCATTCTGATTCAAGAATAAAGCACGCATATGTCAGAAACTGAGTCCATCAAAATAAGGTTCTTATTTCGATAAGCTTCCAACTCTTGATAATTTGCATAAAGGAACTGCGCAGTGATCACGGCCTCTACTGGTCAACATATTCTCAACATCTGTGTGCTTTGCTGAAATCATGAAGAAACTAGCAGCCATCTTTTCCTCTCATGTAGTTGTTGTTACAAAATCTGGAGCTATTTCTACTCTGCAGCTAGTCAAGTATTTGCCCCTCCTCCTACAGCGGCTTCCCTTATTTCTTCTTGGAAATCTAATCATTTTCAAGGGGCTGCAAAGGAGCTCTAGTCTCGGCTTTAATGAGAGAACCATTTAAACGCTAAGATTAATCCTCCTGACACAAGCTTCTCTGATGTAATCCCGGATGATATCATCTTCAATTGGCGGTTGAAAATTTTTGACCCTCCCTAGTGCTTTTTCTTTGTTGTAATTTATTTCTGGACTCTGCATTTTTGTTGAGTTCCCCTATAAGATTAATACTATTTTTTATTT
>NW_020629828.1:0-374 GCF_003573695.1 Papaver somniferum
AGCAAATCCTCCAAGTCCCTGTGGACAAACCTCTATTTACATTATATCTTCATCAAGACCCTGTATACTTGTAGGTAAAACATAGGTTGTAGTTTTTAGGTCTCATTCCTTGAGCTACCAACTGGTTTTACAATTTTAGCCTTGAACTAAAATCCACCATCAACAATAAGTCCCTTGCCTAGCACACAATGGTTGCACTATTGCGGGGTAGGCATTAGATGGTGACAAATAAAGATAAAACTTATGATACAAAGTTTGATGTTACCAGGAGAGATGGGTCGTCCTGTCCTTGGAGCATGTCACGTTCAAGAGGCGTCCAGGTGAGTGTTCCCCTAGCATGATGTCGGTTGTCCCCATGTAGATTAGGCATATGG
>NW_020629828.1:385-1000 GCF_003573695.1 Papaver somniferum
GTGTTCCCCTAGCATGATGTCGGTTGTCCCCATGTAGATTAGGCATATGGTTGGTTGGATTCAAACTATTCATGACGAGGTCGTAATCCTCGACTCTGATGAGGACGAGCCCTATCATGAGTAATATCCTTAAAAGGCTGCTGAAGCAATTTCTGAAAAAGATGTTGAAGCAGCTCCCAAAGAGAACGTTGATGTATCTTCCGGAGCGAACGTCGAGGCGGATTCTGGAGAGAGTTGAAGCAGCTTCTTGATCGAACGTCGATACGGCTCCTGGAAAGAGCGTTGAAGCAGCTTCTGGATCGAACGTCGAGGCGGGTCCCGGAGAGAGCGTTGAAGCCCTTTTTTCTAGAGAGAGTGTTGAAGCGCCTTCTTCCTGAGAGAGCGTTGAAGTGGCTTCTTCAGGAGAGAGCGTTGAAGCGGCTTCTGCTGCAGGAAGCATAAAAACGGCTTCTGCTGGAGGGAGCGTTGAAACGGCTTCTTCTGGAGAGAGTGTTGAAGCGGCTTCTTCTTAAGTTTGACTTCCCCTTGCGAATTACATGCTTCTTGATTTACCATCTCTCTTGTGTTGAATAAGTCCTTGACTGACGGCGCAGGAATTTCATGCTGAGCCTCAGT
>NW_020629829.1:0-701 GCF_003573695.1 Papaver somniferum
TCCTTCCATGAGCTTAAGTCCGCGAACCCAGTCCGCGAACTTGAGCATGTTATATCTAAAGTCGGTTGTTCTTGAACTAATGTTTAAATAAACTAAGGAATTCTTTTGCAAACCGTGACTATAAAGTTCATGAACCGATTCGAGTGAAGCAAACCGATTTTGCTTCAATTGTGTCTTGTGTAGTTACATAAGATTTCCTTGCAATTGAACAACTCTCTAACTAGTTCATTTGAGTCATTTTAACTAGTTATGGTGAAGAAGAATAAGGTTGATATGAGAGTGAAAAAGCGGGGGTCTAACAACACCACCCAATATTTCGCTTAACAATATGTATGGACTAACTCCGAAATACTTTGCTAGAGAATCAACTAGATAGTCAGACTCAATCTAGATAAAAGTATCTCAAGGAGTTAATATCTCTCTCTTGTTTTTTGATATTACTCAAGCTAATAGAAATCAGCGAGTCCTAATCAAACACAAGGAATACTTGGACGGTACCAAATATCAATGTCCAAGGATCAATCAACAACCAAAGGTTGGATTTCCAATTGATGATCACGAACGCACAACCTGTATTATTTCCATTATATAAAATATAATGCGGAAAAGAAATAACACAGACACCAGAAATTTTGTTAACGAGGAAACCGCAAATGCAGAAAAACCCCGGGACCTAGTCCAGATTGAATACACACTGTATT
>NW_020629829.1:712-1000 GCF_003573695.1 Papaver somniferum
AGGAAACCGCAAATGCAGAAAAACCCCGGGATCTAGTCCAGACTGAATACACACTTTATTAAGCCTCTACAAACACTAGCCTATTACAAACTAACTTCGGATTGGACTATAGTTGAACCCAAATCAGTCTCCCACCGATCCAAGGTACAATTGTACTCCTACGCCTCTGATCCCAGCAGGATACTGCGCACTTGATTCCCTTAGATGATCTCACCCACAACCAAGAGTTGCTGTAATCCAAAATCATAGACTTGATAATAAACAGATCTGTATCACACAAAAAAGTCT
>NW_020629830.1:0-569 GCF_003573695.1 Papaver somniferum
CTTGGTGTCCAAACTTCCTTGTCTATAAATACACGAAGTTTGCCTTTCTAGCAAACTAATCCTTCGTAACAACAGATTTACTCTTTTGTTGTTATTACTGGTGTAGCCGCCTATCGGAGAGGAGAGTAATCTAATTAGGTGAAATCTCTTACGACCGCTCTTTTTAAAGTATTCTTTGGGATTGAGAAGCTCTAGCGCGACCCGTTGGTGGGAAACTAGATAATTGCGGTTTATCTTGGTTTTCCATTGTTTTGATTGACTAACGGTGGTTGAAATCTGATTGAACCTAGTTTGTTTATTCTTGAGAATCTTCTCTTCTGATATAAGATTCACTCAAACTAGTTCAGAGTTTCGACAGAGATCTTTAGACTGTTGTTAGTTCTAAAGACGATCTTGTGATAATCCATGGTTAACAGACTCCGTTCTGTGCGTGATTGATCACAAGAGATTCAAGTGATTGTGTGCAGGTTTTTATTGAAGATTTAAGAATATTTGAAGACAAAGAAGATATTGAAGATATGACTTGGGTTTTATAATCTTTGGTGTGCACAATACTTGTTTCGGTAAAA
>NW_020629831.1:0-709 GCF_003573695.1 Papaver somniferum
ACTATGGAATAGGAGCCACTAAAGTTTATCTTTTTTGTATTCCATATGTATTAATAGTTTTGTCACTAAAATTGACAAAGGGGGAGATTGTTAGAGCATAGCTCGGTCAACCTCGCATGCGTTGCTATCTCAAGCATGTTTGTCAATGTTAGTGATCAAAACTATAAATCTTGATTTCTAGCCTACATAACTAAGTCTCGGACTAGGATAGAAAAGTGTAGTTGAGCTCAAGGACTTCATGGCGATTCATCATACAACGACGAAGATCTATACAAGTAACCGTGGAACTTCATCAACAAAAAGGTATCTGGAGACTTGAACTTAACTATCACTCAAAAGTCTATCTCTTATATCTCCTACTTCTTATGAGACAAAAGTCTTATGTTATATAAACTAGATCATACACATTTGACATTTCGAGCTGAGCATTCATTGCTTATCTTTTATCTCGAAATTCGTGTGTTGGTAAAGCGTTTCGCTTTGATCAAGTTTATCTTCACTTAGTGACGAAAGTCATGAAAAGTATCAATCACTTTGAGAATTGCTCTGACGTGAATCAGTCTGTGAATAACGGCTACATAGCGTCCTCTGAGAATGTCTCAATGATTGAAATGAGAGTTTAGATTACATAACCATGTATTCCTTGAACCGAAGTTTTCGAACTTTGTTGATCAAGAGAAATCGGGAGGATTGTGGAATTGGCTTGCCA
>NW_020629831.1:720-1000 GCF_003573695.1 Papaver somniferum
TTTTTCTAACTTTGTTGATCAAGAGAAATCAGGAGGATTGTGGAATTGGCTTGCCAATTCCGCGAACCCAGTCTGCAGACTCAGTCCGCGAACTGTCGGAGGTTCTCGACCGAGAATTTCTGTTGGATTTTTCAAAACTCGTTTATGTGCTAAGTCCGCGAACTTAGTTCGCGAACCCAGTCCGCGAACTGGCGGAAGTTCTCTTTCCGAGAATTTCTGCTGAGTTTGAAAACTCAACCGATTAACTTAAGTCCGCGAACTTGTTTGTGAACTTAAGAGG
>NW_020629832.1:0-252 GCF_003573695.1 Papaver somniferum
ATATTCCTTATACATGCATTGTGATTTTAGAGATGAGGTTTGGCTCGACATGCCACAAACATTAACTTTCAAATTTCAAACATCAACTGTTCTAGAGAGTACCTGGTTCATCTGGAAAGCAAGGGATAGTGACATGGTGTTATGTAAAATTTTATCAAAACCAGTTTTACTAACTTACTATATCAAATCAGATTGCAAATCTTATAAATAGATGGTTAGTGCTGGATAGGTGATACTCAAATGCATCAAGAA
>NW_020629832.1:452-807 GCF_003573695.1 Papaver somniferum
TTATTTTATTATTATTTGATGATTTGTGCAAAAATACCATGAAATCAAGGAGTTTTTTCATGAAATTAGAGAAATAATAATAATAATAATAAATAATAAGGAACCGTGGATGTGGGGCCGGATGGGACCAAGGCATGGCCATTTGGCCAATGGTCATGCCCCACACTCCTTTTCTTAATTTTATATTATTTTTTATGGATTTATGGAAGTACCATGAAACCGAGGAGTTTCCTCGAGACGAAGGAGATTTGATAAAACGAGAGGATTTTCATCAAATCAGGGAAAATAATAAAAATGCATTAAAAATATAAAACTGGCGTGGGATTGACCACGACACGGTCGGTCGGTCGTGTGT
>NW_020629832.1:884-1000 GCF_003573695.1 Papaver somniferum
TGTGCTCCCAGCGCCCTGGTCAATATTTTTAATTATTTATTATTTTCTTCTCTATTTTGCACAGGTTCATCGTTTCGTTGTATTTTTGAAATACTCGTTCGTGCGGTGACTGTTAG
>NW_020629833.1:0-1000 GCF_003573695.1 Papaver somniferum
AAATTAGGGTTTCGACGAAACTGAGGAAAACACCATGAGATGATGAAAAATAATTATAAAATAAGGAATGAGGAGGCGTGGGACCGCCGTGGTCAAGGCATGGTCGGCCGGTCGTGACCACGGTCCCGTGGTGCCTTTTCCTTAATTTTATAACATTTTGATGATTTTATGAAAAATTCATGAATTTTGAGAAATTTGATGAATTTTGGGAGTTTCCATGAATTGAAGGAGTTTTCATGAGTTCAAGGAAACAAAAAATATTAAAATAATAAAAATAAGTGCGTGTGGGACCGTGGAAGGCATGGCCGACCGACTAGGGCCGGTCCCACGAGTTTCCCTAATAATATTTTGATGATTTTATGAAAAATTCATGAATTTTGAGAAATTTGATGAATTTAGGGAGTTTCCATGAACTGGAGGAGTTTTCATGAGTTCAGGGAAGCAAAAAATATTAAAATAATAAAAACAAGGGCGTGTGGGACCGTGGAGGCATGGCCGGCCGGCTTGGGCCCGGTCCCACGAGTTTTCATAATTTTTTAATATTTTTTAGGTATTTTTGATGATTTGAGGGAATTTTTCCTAATTTGAGAGAAATACCATGAAATCAAGGAGCTTTTCATAATTTATTTATTTTTTTTATTATTATTTGATGATTTGTGCAAAATACCATGAAATCAAGGAGTTTTTTCATGAAATTAGAGAAATAATAATAATAATAATAAAATAATAAGGAACCGTGGGTGTGGGGCCGGTTGGGACCAAGGCATGGCCGGTTGGCCAATGGTCACGCCCCACACTCCTTTCCTTAATTTTATATTATTTTTTATGGATTTATGGAAGTACCATGAAACCGAGGAGTTTCCTCGAGACGAAGGAGATTTGATAAAACGAGAGGATTTTCATCAACTCAGGGAAAATAATAAAAATGCATTAAAAATATAAAACTGGTGTGGGATTGACCACAACACGGTCGGTCGGTCGTGTGTTCGTGCTTCCAGCA
>NW_020629834.1:0-374 GCF_003573695.1 Papaver somniferum
CAGAGGGACCTCCTCAACATCATCTGTAGGAAAAGGCTCTAAAAAGGGCTTCAATCTCTGACCGTTAACCTTTGAAGAACTAGTACCATCTGATGTCTCAATCTCAATAGCGCCATGAGGAAAAACAGTACGGACCATAAAAGGACCTGTCCACCGAGAGCGCAGTTTCCCGGGGAATAGATGCAAACGAGTATCATACAGAAGAACTTTTTGACCTGGAGAAAATGACTTCCGCAATATGTTTCTATCATGTACAAGTTTCATTTTGTTCTTATACTCCTTCGCACTATCGTAAGCATCTATACGAATCTCGTCCAACTCATTGAGCTGGAGTTTCCTATGGGCTCCTTCCTTGTCAAGTGAAAAATTTAGCT